>NW_028222115.1:0-74299 GCF_056783735.1 Eptatretus burgeri
CCTCATGGGGAATATATCTGTGAAGTTTCGTCTTCATCTGTCTTGCCCTTCTGGAGAAGAAGATTTTTAAAATTTATTCATTTTCAATCCAAGATGGCTGCCGAACCTTGTGACCGAGGATATCATGAATTTAAATTCTGCTTTCCATCGTCGACCCGAACAAGTGTGTGAAGTTTTGTGTAAATCGGATAAAGTCTATTTTTCTATCCAAGATGGCCGCCAAACCATGTGACTTCTGAGGTAAAAATTTTTTACCATGTATGCAGACTTGAGCGAGGAAGGCACTTGCAAATTTTCGCTTCGATGGCTTATGAAATACCAGAGAAAACTTTATTTAATATTTTTCTTAAATCCAACATGGCGGCCAAACCATGTGACCTATCACTTTGAAATTAACAAACTTGCATCGCATACATGTCACGAATATAGTTCTGAAATCTCGCCTTCATTGGACCAGCGCTTCTGGAGAAGAAGATGTTTGAAGGTTTTAGGGTTTTTTCAAGATGGCCGCCAAACCATGTGACGTATCAACAACAAATTAACAAACTTGAAAGAGGACCTCAGGGGGAATGTGCGTGTAAAGTTTCGCCTTAATCTGCATAGCCGTTCTGGAGAAGAAGATTTTAAAAAAAACACTAAAAAACAAGATGGCGGCCGAATTACGTCATCGATGACGTCAAAAACATTTTCGTCAGTGATTTTTGGCGTAGATGATGCTCAGAATTTTTCAGATTTTTCCCATATGGCGTTCTACTTGACGAATTTTCACCGGTATATCGCTTCACCTATGACGTCACGAAAAATCACACGTGTTCCCCATAGGGAGCTTAGTAAAATGTATCAAACGAAAATTTTTTCCATTGCACGGTTTCCGAGATACAGATGTCCAAAGTTTATCGCTTTTTCAAGATGGCGACCGTACCACGTGACCAATGACGTCATAATTATAACGTGATTGTGCTATCAAAAAAGATACATACTATGGTGAAAATTTCCTGTCGATCGGACTTAGTGTTCCAGAGAAAATGATTTTTAAAGCGAAAAAAGGGTGCAAAATGCCGGCGGAAGAAGAATAATAATAATAATGCGAAATAATAAACAGAAGAAAAACAATAGGGTACCCTGTACTCACAGGGTACCCTAACTAGAACTGCCACTTTATAACTGCTGGCAGTGATGACCGGTACCCAGTCCGTCCGCCTTTGATACAACATGGGACTTTCTGCAGATGACAGTCGCAAAGTTTGGCATTGAAAGGATAAGCGGTGCCAGAGAAAACATTATTTAATAGTGATACAAACACAGGCCTGCTTCGAGACGGCACGGAACAGATGAGTTACGAACCGGGCAGCACAAAGCATTCAATTTCGTTATTACTGGCTTCCAGATTCAAATAATTAAATAATTCTGGCTCCCAAACCGCGTGACCGATCAGGTTGAAATTTTAAACTTTTATTTCGCATGTCACCTGAATTATAAATCTGAAGTTTCGCATATATAGAGGCAGCGGTTCCAGAGTAAACATTAATTAATATTTATCCTTCAATCCAAGATGGCGGCCAAACCATGTGACTTGTGATGTCATAATTTGCACCACGTGTGCAAACACGATGGTGGATGATAACTGCAAATTTTCGCTTCTCCAGGTTAAGCAGTTCCAGAGAAAACATTATTTAATATTTTTCTTAAAACCAACATGGCTGCCAAACCCTGGGCCCGATCGCGTTGAAATTTCAAACCCTCATTCCGCATGAGCGTTCCACCATAAACTTGATGTTTCACATTTATTGATGCAGTAGTTCCAGAGTAAACATTAATTAATATTTTTCCTTCAATCCAATATGGCTGCCAAACGTTGCATCGTACCTCAAAAGGGGGTGGGAACTTTTTATTCGTCATGGAGAGAGGCGGTCATAGTGGTGGAGTTTCGCCTGGATCTGTTCAGCCGTTTCAGAGAAAAAGACGTTTGAAGATATTGTTTTTCAATCCAAGATGGCTGACGAACCATGTGACCTATGACATCAGAAATGTATATTCTGCTTCCAACTGGGTATTGGAACACGTACGTGAAGTTTCGTGTTAATCGGTAAAGGTGCGTTTTTCAATCCAAGATGGCCGCCAAACCATGTGACGTGTGACATCATAATTTTTACCAAGCGTGCATACTGCCTGCTAGATGATAATTACAAATTTTCGATTCGTTTGGTTAAGCGGTTCCAGAGAAAACATTATTTAATATTTTTCTGAAATCCAAGATGGCGGCCAAACCATGTGACTTATCAATTCGAAATTAACAAACTTATATCGCCTTCCTGTCCCGAATATAGTTCTGAAATCTCCCCTTCATTGGGCCAACGCTTCTGGAGAAGAAGATGTTTGAAGGTTTTCGGGTTTTTTCAAGATGGCCGCCAAACCATGTGACCGATCAAAAACAAATTAACAAACTTGAGAAAGGACCTCATGGGGAATATATCTGTGAAGTTTCGTCTTCATCTGTCTTGCCCTTCTGGAGAAGAAGATTTTTAAAATTTATTCATTTTCAATCCAAGATGGCTGCCGAACCTTGTGACCGAGGATATCATGAATTTAAATTCTGCTTTCCATCGTCGACCCGAACAAGTGTGTGAAGTTTTGTGTAAATCGGATAAAGTCTATTTTTCTATCCAAGATGGCCGCCAAACCATGTGACTTCTGAGGTAAAAATTTTTACCATGTATGCAGACTTGAGCGAGGAAGGCACTTGCAAATTTTCGCTTCGATGGCTTATGAAATACCAGAGAAAACTTTATTTAATATTTTTCTTAAATCCAACATGGCGGCCAAACCATGTGACCTATCACTTTGAAATTAACAAACTTGCATCGCATACATGTTACGAATATAGTTCTGAAATCTCGCCTTCATTGGACCAGCGCTTCTGGAGAAGAAGATGTTTGAAGGTTTTAGGGTTTTTTCAAGATGGCCGCCAAACCATGTGACGTATCAACAACAAATTAACAAACTTGAAAGAGGACCTCAGGGGGAATGTGCGTGTAAAGTTTCGCCTTAATCTGCATAGCCGTTCTGGAGAAGAAGATTTTAAAAAAAACACTAAAAACAAGATGGCGGCCGAATTACGTCATCGATGACGTCAAAAAAACATTTTCGTCAGTGATTTTTGGCGTAGATGATGCTCAGAATTTTTCAGATTTTTCCCATATGGCGTTCTACTTGACGAATTTTCACCGGTATATCGCTTCACCTATGACGTCACGAAAAATCACACGTGTTCCCCATAGGGAGCTTAGTAAAATGTATCAAACGAAAATTTTTTCCATTGCACGGTTTCCGAGATACAGATGTCCAAAGTTTATCGCTTTTTTCAAGATGGCGACCGTACCACGTGACCAATGACGTCATAATTATAACGTGATTGTGCTATCAAAAAAGATACATACTATGGTGAAAATTTCCTGTCGATCGGACTTAGTGTTCCAGAGAAAATGATTTTTAAAGCGAAAAAGGGTGCAAAATGCCGGCGGAAGAATAATAATAACTAGAACTGCCACTTTATAACTGCTGGCAGTGATGACCGGGTACCCAGACGTGTCGGCCTTTGATACAACATGGGACTTTCTGCAGATGACAGTCGCAAAGTTTCGCATTGAAAGGATAAGCGGTGCCAGAGAAAACATTATTTAATAGTGATACAAACACAGGCCTGCTTCGAGAGGGCGCGGAACAGACGAGTTCTGAACCGGGCAGCACAAAGCGTTCAATTTCGTTATTACTGGCTTCTAGATTCAAATAATTAAATAATTCTGGCTCCCAAACCGCGTGACCGATCAGGTTGAAATTTTAAACTTTTGTTTCGCATGTCACCTGAATTATAAATGTGAAGTTTCGCATATACAGAGGAAGCGGTTCCAGAGTAAACATTAATTAATATTTATCCTTCAATCCAAGATGGCGGCCAAACCATGTGACTTCTGATGTCATAATTTTCACCACATGTGCAAACACAATTGTAGACGATAAGTGCAAATTTTCGCTTCGCTAGGTTAAGCAGTTCCAGAGAAAACATTATTTAATATTTTTCTTAAAACCAACATGGCTGCCAAACCCTGCGCCCGATCCCGTTGAAATTTCAAACCCTCATTCCGCATGACTGTTGCACCATAAAGGTGATGCTTCACATTTATTGATGCAGTAGTACCAGAGTAAACATTAATTAATATTTTTCCTTCAATCCAATATGGCTGCCAAACGTTGCGTCGTACCTCAAAAGGGGGTGAGAGAACTGCCACTTTATAACTGCTGGCAGTGATGACCGGGTACCCAGTCCGTCCGCCTTTGACACAACTGACACAACGTGAGACTTAAATCATAGTCGCAAAGTTTCGCATTTATCGGATAAGCGGTGCCAGAGAAAACATTATTTAATGGTGATACAAACACAGGCCTGCTTCGAGACGGCGCGGAACAGACGAGTTACGAACCAGGCAGCACAAAACGTTCAATTTCGTTATTACTGGCGACCAGATTCAAATAATTAAATAATTCTGGCTGCCAAACCACACGGCCGATCAGGTTGAAATTTTAAACTTTTGATTCACATGTAGCCTAAATTATAAATATGAAGTTTCGCATATATAGAAGTAGTGGTTCCAGAGTAAACATGAATTAATATTTATCCTTCAATCTAAGATGGCGGCCAAACCATGTGACTTGTGACCTCATAATTTTTACCATGTATGCAGATATCAAGGAGGATGACAGACGCAAATTTTCGCTTCGATAGGTTAAGCAGTTCCAGAGAAAACATTATTTAATATTTTTCTTAAAGTCAACATGCCTGCCAAACCATGTGACCTATCAATTAGAAATTAACAAACTTGTATTCCCTACTCATGTGCAATAGGGGTGTGAAGTTTCCCTTGATCAGATCAGGTGTTCTGGAGAAGAAGATGTTTGAAGGTTTTAAGGTAAATTCAAGATGGCCGCCAAACCATGTGACCAATCAAGATCAAATTAACAAACTTGAGAAAGGACCTCATGGGGAATATATGTGTGAAGTTTCGGCTTAATCTGTCTTGCCTTTCTGGAGAAGAAGATTTTTAAAATTTATTCATTTTCAATCCAAGATGGCTGACGAACCATGTGACCTATGACATCACAAATTTAGATTCTGCTTCCAACTGGGTATTGGAACACGTTTATGAAGTTTCGTGTTAATCGGTAAAGGTGCGTTTTTGTATCCAAGATGGCCGCCAAACCATGTGACGTGTGACATCATAATTTTTACCACGCGTGTATACACGACGGTAGATGATAATTGCAAACTTTCGATTCGTTAGGTTAAGCGGTTCCAGAGAAAACATTATTTAATATTTTTCTTAAATCCAAGATGGCGGCCAAACCATGTGACTTATCAATTCGAAATTAACAAACTTTTATCGCCTTCCTGTCCCGAATAGAGTTCTGAAATCTCCCCTTCATTGGGCCAGCGCTTCTGGAGAAGAAGATGTTTGAAGGTTTTAGGGTTTTTTCAAGATGGCCGCCAAACCATGTGACCGATCAAGAACAAATTAACAAACTTGAGAAAGGACCTCAGGGGGAATACATGTGTGAAGTTTCGTCTTCATCTGTCTTGCCCTTCTGGAGAAGAAGATTTTTAAAATTTATTCATTTTCAATCCAAGATGGCTGCCGAACCTTGTGACCTATGATATCATAAATTTAAATTCTGCTTTCCATCGTTGACCCGAACAAGTGCGTGAAGTTTCGTGTAAATCGGATAAAGTCTATTTTTCTATCCAAGATGGCCGCCAAACCATGTGACTTCTGAGGTAAAAATTTTTTACCATGTATGCAGACTTGAGCGAGGAAGGCACTTGCAAATTTTCGCTTTGATGGCTTATGAAATACCAGAGAAAACATTATTTAATATTTTTCTTAAATCCAACATGGCGGCCAAACCATGTGACTTATCACTTTGAAATTAACAAACTTGCATCGCATACATGTCACGAATATAGTTCTGAAATCTCGCCTTCATTGGACCAGCGCTTCTGGAGAAGAAGATGTTTGAAGGTTTTAAGGTTTTTTCAAGATGGCCGCCAAACCATGTGACGTATCAACAATAAATTAACAAACTTGAAAGAGGACCTCAGGGGGAATGTGCCTGTAAAGTTTCGCCTCAATCTGCGCAGCCGTTCTGGAGAAGAAGATTTTTTTTAAAAAACACTAAAAAACAAGATGGCGGCCGAATTACGTCATCGATGACGTCAAAAAAACATTTTTGACGATGAATTTTGGTGTAGATGACGCTCAGAATTTTTCAGATTTTTCCTATATGGCGTTCTACTTGACGAATTTTCACCGGTATATCGCTTCACCTATGACGTCACGAAAAATCACACGTGTTCCCCATAGGGAGCTTAGTAAAATGTATCAAACGAAAAATTTTTCCATTGCACGGTTTCCGAGATACAGATGTCCAAAGTTTATCGCTTTTTTCAAGATGGCGACCGTACCACGTGACCAATGACGTCATAATTATAACGTGATTGTGCTATCAAAAAAGATACATACTATGGTGAAAATTTCCTGTCGATCGGACTTAGTGTTCCAGAGAAAATGATTTTTAAAGCGAAAAAGGGTGCAAAATGCCGGTGGAAAAATAATAATAATAACTAGAACTGCCACTTTATAACTGCTGGCAGTGATGACCGGGTACCCAAATGTGTCCGCCTTTGACACAACTGATACAACATGAGACTTAAATCATCGTCGCAAAGTTTCGCATTCATCGGAAAAGCGGTGCCAGAGAAAACATGATTTAATGGTGATACAAACACAGGCCTGCTTCGCGACGGCGTAGAACAGACGAGTGCTGAACCGGGCAGCACAAAGCGTTCAATTTCCTTATTACTGGCGAACAGATTAAAATGATTAAATGATTCTGGCTGCCAAACCACGTGACCGATCAGGTTGAAATTTTAAACTTTTGTTTCGCATGTCGGCTAAATTTCAAATGTGAAGTTTCGTATATACAGAAGCAGCAGTTCCAGAGTAAACATTAATTAATATTTATCCTTCAATCCAAGATGGCGGCCAAACCATGTGACTTGTGACGTCATAATTTTCACCACATGTGCAAACAGGATCGGAGACGATAAGTGCAAATTTTCGCTTCGCTAGGTTAAGCAGTTCCAGAGAAAACATTATTTAATATTTTTCTTAAAACCAACATGGCTGCCAAACCCTGGGCCCGATCCCGTTGAAATTTCAAACCGTCATTCCGCATGACTGTTCCACCATAAATGTGATGTTTCACATTTATTGATGCAGTAGTTCCAGAGTAAACATTAATTAATATTTTTCCTTCAATCCACTATGGCTGCCAAACGTTGCGTCGTACCTCTAAAGGGGGTGAGAAATTTTTATTCGTCATGGAGAGGCGGTCATAGTGGTGGAGTTTCGCCTGGATCTGTTCAGTCGTTTCAGAGAAAAAGACGTTTAAAGATATTATTTTTAATCCAAGATGGCTGACGAACCATGTGACCTATGACATCACAAATTTAAATTCTGCTTCCAACTGGGTATTGCAACACGTTTCTGAAGTTTCGTGTTAATCGGTAAAGGTGCGTTTTTCTATCCAAGATGGCCACCAAACCATGTAACGTGTGATGTCATAATTTTTACCATGCGTGCATACACGATGGTAGATGATAATTACAAATTTTCGATTCGTTTGGTTCAGTGGTTCCAGAGAAAACATTATTTAATATTTTTCTTAAATCCAAGATGGCGGCCAAACCATCTAACGTATCAATTCGAAATTAACAAATTTATATCGCCTACGTGTCCCGAATATAGTTCTGAAATCTCCCCTTCATCCGACCAGCGCTTCTGGAGAAGAAGACGTTTGAAGGTTTTAGGGTTTTTTCAAGATGGCCGCCGAACCATGTGACCGATCAAGAACAAATTAACAAACTTGAGAAAGGACCTCATGGGGAATATATGTGTGAAGTTTCGTCTTCATCTGTCTTGCCCTTCTGGAGATGAAGATTTTTTAAATTTATTCATTTTCAATCCAAGATGGCTGCCGAACCTTGTGACCTATGATATCATAAATTTAAATTCTGCTTTCCATCGTCGACCCGAACAAGTGTGTCGATTTTCGTGTAAATCGGATAAAGTCTATTTTTCTATCCAAGATGGCCGCCAAACCATGTGACTTCTGAGGTAAAAATTTTTTTACCATGTATGCAGACTTGAGGGAGGAAGGCACTTACAAATTTTCGCTTTGATGGCTTATGAAATACCAGAGAAAACATTATTTAATATTTTTCTTAAATCCAACATGGCGGCCAAACCATGTGACCTATGACTTCGAAATTAACAAACTTGCATCGCATACATGTCACGAATATAGTTCTGAAATCTCGCCTTCATTGGACCAGCGCTTCTGGAGAAGAAGATGTTTGAAGGTTTTAGGGTTTTTTCAAGATGGCCGCCAAACCATGTGACGTATCAACAACAAATTAACAAACTTGAAAGAGGACCTCAGGTGGAATGTGCCTGTAAAGTTTCGCCTCAATCTGCACAGCCGTTCTGGAGAAGAAGATTTTTTAAAAAAAAACACTAAAAAACAAGATGGCGGCCGAAATACGTCATCGATGACGTCAAGAAAAACATTTTCGTCGGTGATTTTAGGCGTAGATGATGCTCAAAATTTTTCAGATTTTTTCTATACGGCGTTCTACTTGACGAATTTTCACCGGTATATCGCTTCACCTCTGACGTCACGAAAAATCACACGTGTTCCCCATAGGGAGCTTAGTAAAATGTATCAAACGAAAAATTTTTCCATTGCACGGTTTCCGAGATACAGATGTCCAAAGTTTATCGCTTTTTTCAAGATGGCGACCGTACCACGTGACCAATGACGTCATAATTATAACGTGATTGTGCTATCAAAAAAGATACATACTATGGTGAAAATTTCCTGTCGATCGGACTTCGTGTTCCAGAGAAAATGATTTTTAAAGCGAAAAAGGGTGCAAAATGCCGGCGGAAAAAGAAAAATAATAATAAACAGAAGAAAAACAATAGGGTACCCTGTACTCACAGGGTACCCTAACTAGAACTGCCACTTTATAACTGCTGGCAGTGATGACCGGGTACCCAGTCCGTCCGCCATTGACACAACTGATACAACATGAGACTTAAATCATAGTCGCAAAGTTTCGCATTTATCGGATAAGCGGTGCCAGAGAAAACATTATTTAATGGTGATACAACCACAGGCCTGCTTCGAGACGGCGCGGAACAGACGAGTTACGAACCGGGCAGCACAAAGCGTTCAATTTCCTTATTACTGGCGAACAGATTCAAATAATTAAATAATTCTGGCTGCCAAACCGCATGACCGATCAGGTTGAAATTTTAAACGTTTGTTTCGCATGTCGGCTAAATTACAAATGTGAAGTTTCGTATATATAGAAGCAGTGGTTCCAGAGTAAACATTAATTAATATTTATCCTTCAATCCAAGATGGCGGCCAAACCATGTGACTTATGACGTCATAATTTTCAACACATGTGCAAACACGAATGTAGACGATAAGCGCAAATTTTCGCTTCGCTAGGTTAAGCAGTTCCAGAGAAAACATTATTTAATATTTTTCTTAAAACCAACATGGCTGCCAAACCCTGGGCCCGATCGCGTTGAAATTTCAAACTCTCATTCCGCATGAGCGTTCCACCATAAACTTGATGTTTCACATTTATTGATGCAGTAGTTCCAGAGTAAACATTAATTAATATTTTTCCTTCAATCCACGATGGCTGCCAAACGTTGCGTCGTACCTCAAAAGGGGGTGAGAACTTTTTATTCGTCATGGAGAGGCGGTCATAGTGGTGGAGTTTCGCCTGGATCTGTTCAGTCCTTTCAGAGAAAAATACGTTTAAAGATATTATTTTGTAATGCAAGATGGCTGACGAACCATGTGACCTATGACATTACAAGTTTAAATTCTGCTTCCAACTGGGTATTGGAACACGTTTCTGAAGTTTCGTGTTAATCGGTAAAGGTGCGTTTTTCTATCCAAGATGGCCGCCAAACCATGTGACGTGTGACATCATAATTTTTACCACGCATGCACAGACAAAGGTAGATGATAATTACAAATTTTCGATTCGTTTGGTTAAGCGGTTCCAGAGAAAACATTATTTAATATTTTTCTTAAATCCAAGATGGCGGCCAAACCATGCGACTTATCAATTTTAAATTAACAAACTTATATCGCCTTCCTGTCCTGAATATAGTTCTGAAATCTCCCCTTCATTGGGCCAACGCTTCTGGAGAAGAAGATGTTTGAAGGTTTTCGGGTTTTTTCAAGATGGCCGCCAAACCATGTGACCGATCAAGAACAAATTAACAAACTTGGGAAAGGACCTCATGGGGAATATATGTGTGAAGTTTCGTCTTAATCTGTCTTGCCCTTCTGGAGAAGAAGATTTTTAAAATTTATTCATTTTCAATCCAAGATGGCTGCCGAACCTTGTGACCAATGATATCATAAATTTAAATTCTGCTTTCCATCGTCGACCCGAACAAGTGTGTGAAGTTTCTTGAAAATCGGATAAGGTCTATTTTTCTATCCAAGATGGCCGCCAAACCATGTGACTTCTGAGGTAAAAATTTTTTACCATGTATGCAGACTTGAGGGAGGAAGGCAATTGCAAATTTTCGCTTCGATGGCTTATGAAATACCAGAGAAAACATTATTTAATATTTTTCTTAAATCCAACATGGCGGCCAAACCATGTGACGTATCACTTCGAAATTAACAAACTTGCATCGCATACATGTCACGAATATAGTTGTGAAATCTCGCCTTCATGGGACCAGCGCTTCTGGAGAAGAAGATGTTTGAAGGTTTTAGTGTTTTTCAAGATGGCCGCCAAACCATGTGACGTATCAACAACAAATTAACAAACTTGAAAGAGAACATCAGGGGGAATGTACGTGTAAAGTTTCGCCTTAATCTGTCCAGCCCTTCTGGAGAAGAAGATTTTTTTAATAAACACTAAAAAACAAGATGGCGGCCGAATTACGTCATCGATGACGTCAAGAAAAACATTTTCGTCAGTGATTTTAGGCGTAGATGATGCTCAGAATTTTTCAGATTTTTCCTATACGGCGTTCTACTTGACGAATTTTCACCGGTATATCGCTTCACCTATGACGTCATGAAAAATCACACGTGTTCCCCATAGGGAGCTTAGTAAAATGTATCAAGAGAAAAATTTTTCCATTGCACGGTTTCCGAGATACAGATGTCCAAAGTTTATCGTTTTTTTCAAGATGGCGCCCGCACCACATGACCAATGACGTCATAATTATAACGTGATTGTGCTATCAAAAAAGGTACATACTGTGGTGAAAATTTTGTGTCGATCGGACTTAGTATCCCAGAGAAAATGATTTTTAAAGCGAAAAAGGGTGCAAAATGCCGGCGGAAAAAGAAAAATAATAATAAACAGAAGAAAAACAATAGGGTACCCTGTACTGACAGGGTACCCTAATAATAATAAACAGAAGAAAAACAATAGGGTACCCTGTACTCACAGGGTACCCTAACTAGAACTGCCACTTTATAACTGCTGGCAGTGATGACCGGGTACCCAGTCCGTCCGCCTTTGATACAACATGGGACTTTGTGCAGATGACAGTCGCAAAGTTTCGCATTCATCGGGAAAGTGATTCCAGAAAAAAACATTATTGAAGAGTGATACAAACAGAGGCCTGCTTCGATATGGCGTGGGACTGAAGAGCTACGAACCGGGCAGCACAAAGTGTTCAATTTCCTTATTACTGGCGAACAGATTCAAATAATTAAATAATTCTGGCTGCCAAACCGCGTGACCGATCAGGTTGAAATTTTAAACTTTTGTTTCGCATGTCGGCTGAATTACAAATGTGGAGTTTCATATATATAGAAGCAGCGGTTCCAGAGTAAACATTAATTAATATTTATCCTTCAATCCAAGATGGCGGCCAAACCATGTGACTTGTTATGTCATAATTTTCACCACATGTGCAAACACGATCGGAGACGATAAGTGCAAATTTTCGCTTCGCTTGGTTAAGCAGTTCCAGAGAAAACATTATTTAATATTTTTCTTAAAACCAACATGGCTGCCAAACCCTGGGGCCGATCCCGTTGAAATTTCAAACCCTCATTCCGCATGACTGTTCCAGCATAAAGGTGATGTTTCACATTGATTGATGCAGTTGTTCCAGAGTAAACATTAATTAATATTTTTCCTTCAATCCACTATGGCTGCCAAACGTTGCGTCGTACCTCAAAAGGGGGTGAGAACTTTTATTCGTCATGGAGAGGCGGTCATAGTGGTGGAGTTTCGCCTGGATCTGTTCAGTCGTGTCAGAGAAAAAGACGTTTTAAGATATTATTTTTCAATCCAAGATGGCTGACGAACCATGTGACCTATGACATCACAAGTTTATATTCTGCTTCCAACTGGGTATTGGAACACGTGTGTGAAGTTTCGTGTTAATCGGTAAAGGTGCGTTTTTCTATCCAAGATGGCCGCCAAACCATGTGACGTGTGACATCATAATTTTTAACTCTCGTGCAGACACGATGGTAGATGATAATTGCAAACTTTCGATTCCTTAGGTTAAGCGGTTCCAGAGAAAACATTATTTAATATTTTTCTTAAATCCAAGATGGCGGCCAAACCGTGTGACTTATCAATTCGAAATTAACAAACTTATATCGCCTCCGTGTCCCGAATATACTTCTGAAATCTGCCCTTCATCCGACCAGCGCTTCTGGAGAAGAAGATGTTTGAAGGTTTTAGGGTTTTTTCAAGATGGCCGCCAAACCATGTGACGTATCAACAACAAATTAACAAACTTGAGAAAGGACCTCATGGGGAATATATGTGTTAAGTTTCGTCTTGATCTGTCTTGCCCTTCTGGAGAAGAAGATTTTTAAAATTTATTCATTTTCAATCCAAGATGGCTGCCGAACCTTGTGACCTATGATATCATAAATTTAAATTCTGCTTTCCATCGTCGACCCGAACAGGTGTGTGAAGTTTCGTGTAAATCGGATAAAGTCTATTTTTCTATCCAAGATGGCCGCCAAACCATGTGACTTCTGAGGTAAAATTTTTTACCATGTATGCAGACTTGAACGTGGAAGGCACTTGCAAATTTTCGCTTCGATGGCTTATGAAATACCAGAGAAAACATTATTTAATATTTTTCTTAAATCCAACATGGCGGCCAAACCATGTGACCTATCACTTTGAAATTAACAAACTTGCATCGCATACATGTCACGAATATAATGCTGAAATCTCGCCTTCATTGGACCAGCGCTTCTGGAGAAGAAGATGTTTGAAGGTTTTAGGGTTTTTTCAAGATGGCCGCCAAACCATGTGACGTATCAATAACAAATTAACAAACTTGAAAGAGGACTTCAGGGGGAATGTGCGTGTAAAGTTTCGCCTCAATCTGCATAGCTGTTCTGGAGAAGAAGATTTTTTTAAAAAAAACACTAAAAAACAAGATGGCGGCCGAATTACGTCATCGATGACGTCAAGAAAAACATTTTCGTCGGTGATTTTTGGCGTAGATGATGCTCAGAATTTTTCAGATTTTTCCCATATGGCGTTCTACTTGACGAATTTTCACCGGTATATCGCTTCACCTATGACATCATGAAAAATCACACGTGTTCCCCATCGGGAGCTTAGTAAAATGTATCGAGCGAAAAAGTTTTCCATTGCACGGTTTCTGAGATACAGAGGTCCAAAGTTTATCGTTTTTTTCAAGATGGCGCCCGCACCACGTGACCAATGACGTCATAATTATAACGTGATTGTGCTATCAAAAAAGATACATACTGTGGTGAAAATTTTGTCTCGATCGGACTTAGTCTCCCAGAGAAAATGGTTTTTAAAGCGAAAAAGGGTGCAAAATGCCGGCGGAAAAAGAAAAATAATAATAAACAGAAGAAAAACAATAGGGTACCCTGTACTCACAGGGTACCCTAACTAGAACTGCCACTTTATAACTGCTGGCAGTGATGACCGGGTACCCAAATGTGTCCGCCTTTGACACAACTGATACAACATGAGACTTAAATCATCGTCGCAAAGTTTCGCATTCATCGGAAAAGCGGTGCCAGAGAAAACATGATTTAATGGTGATACAAACACAGGCCTGCTTCGCGACGGCGTAGAACAGACGAGTGCTGAACCGGGCAGCACAAAGCGTTCAATTTCCTTATTACTGGCGAACAGATTAAAATGATTAAATGATTCTGGCTGCCAAACCACGTGACCGATCAGGTTGAAATTTTAAACTTTTGTTTCGCATGTCGGCTAAATTTCAAATGTGAAGTTTCGTATATACAGAAGCAGCAGTTCCAGAGTAAACATTAATTAATATTTATCCTTCAATCCAAGATGGCGGCCAAACCATGTGACTTGTGACGTCATAATTTTCACCACATGTGCAAACAGGATCGGAGACGATAAGTGCAAATTTTCGCTTCGCTAGGTTAAGCAGTTCCAGAGAAAACATTATTTAATATTTTTCTTAAAACCAACATGGCTGCCAAACCCTGGGCCCGATCCCGTTGAAATTTCAAACCGTCATTCCGCATGACTGTTCCACCATAAATGTGATGTTTCACATTTATTGATGCAGTAGTTCCAGAGTAAACATTAATTAATATTTTTCCTTCAATCCACTATGGCTGCCAAACGTTGCGTCGTACCTCTAAAGGGGTGAGAAATTTTTATTCGTCATGGAGAGGCGGTCATAGTGGTGGAGTTTCGCCTGGATCTGTTCAGTCGTTTCAGAGAAAAAGACGTTTAAAGATATTATTTTTTAATCCAAGATGGCTGACGAACCATGTGACCTATGACATCACAAATTTAAATTCTGCTTCCAACTGGGTATTGCAACACGTTTCTGAAGTTTCGTGTTAATCGGTAAAGGTGCGTTTTTCTATCCAAGATGGCCACCAAACCATGTAACGTGTGATGTCATAATTTTTACCATGCGTGCATACACGATGGTAGATGATAATTACAAATTTTCGATTCGTTTGGTTCAGTGGTTCCAGAGAAAACATTATTTAATATTTTTCTTAAATCCAAGATGGCGGCCAAACCATCTAACGTATCAATTCGAAATTAACAAATTTATATCGCCTACGTGTCCCGAATATAGTTCTGAAATCTCCCCTTCATCCGACCAGCGCTTCTGGAGAAGAAGACGTTTGAAGGTTTTAGGGTTTTTTCAAGATGGCCGCCGAACCATGTGACCGATCAAGAACAAATTAACAAACTTGAGAAAGGACCTCATGGGGAATATATGTGTGAAGTTTCGTCTTCATCTGTCTTGCCCTTCTGGAGATGAAGATTTTTTAAATTTATTCATTTTCAATCCAAGATGGCTGCCGAACCTTGTGACCTATGATATCATAAATTTAAATTCTGCTTTCCATCGTCGACCCGAACAAGTGTGTCGATTTTCGTGTAAATCGGATAAAGTCTATTTTTCTATTCAAGATGGCCGCCAAACCATGTGACTTCTGAGGTAAAAAAATTTTTACCATGTATGCAGACTTGAGGGAGGAAGGCACTTGCAAATTTTCGCTTTGATGGCTTATGAAATACCAGAGAAAACATTATTTAATATTTTTCTTAAATCCAACATGGCGGCCAAACCATGTGACCTATGACTTCGAAATTAACAAACTTGCATCGCATACATGTCACGAATATAGTTCTGAAATCTCGCCTTCATTGGACCAGCGCTTCTGGAGAAGAAGATGTTTGAAGGTTTTAGGGTTTTTTCAAGATGGCCGCCAAACCATGTGACGTATCAACAACAAATTAACAAACTTGAAAGAGGACCTCAGGTGGAATGTGCCTGTAAAGTTTCGCCTCAATCTGCACAGCCGTTCTGGAGAAGAAGATTTTTTTAAAAAAACACTAAAAAACAAGATGGCGGCCGAAATACGTCATCGATGACGTCAAGAAAAACATTTTCGTCGGTGATTTTAGGCGTAGATGATGCTCAAAATTTTTCAGATTTTTTCTATACGGCGTTCTACTTGACGAATTTTCACCGGTACATCGCTTCACCTCTGACGTCACGAAAAATCACACGTGTTCCCCATAGGGAGCTTAGTAAAATGTATCAAACGAAAAATTTTTCCATTGCACGGTTTCCGAGATACAGATGTCCAAAGTTTATCGCTTTTTTCAAGATGGCGACCGTACCACGTGACCAATGACGTCATAATTATAACGTGATTGTGCTATCAAAAAAGATACATACTATGGTGAAAATTTCCTGTCGATCGGACTTCGTGTTCCAGAGAAAATGATTTTTAAAGCGAAAAAGGGTGCAAAATGCCGGCGGAAAAAGAAAAATAATAATAAACAGAAGAAAAACAATAGGGTACCCTGTACTCACAGGGTACCCTAACTAGAACTGCCACTTTATAACTGCTGGCAGTGATGACCGGGTACCCAGTCCGTCCGCCTTTGACACAACTGATACAACATGAGACTTAAATCATAGCCGCAAAGTTTCGCATTTATCGGATAAGCGGTGCCAGAGAAAACATTATTTAATGGTGATACAAACACAGGCTGCTTCGAGACGGCGCGGAACGGACGAGTTATGAACCGGGCAGCACAAAGCGTTCAATTTCCTTATTACTGGTGAACAGATTCAAATAATTAAATAATTCTGGCTGCCAAACCGCGTGACCGATCAGGTTGAAATTTTAAACTTTTGTTTCGCATGTCGGCTAAATTACAAATGTGAAGTTTCGTATATACAGAAGCAGCGGTTCCAGAGTAAACATTAATTAATATTTATCCTTCAATCCAAGATGGCGGCCAAACCATGTGACTTGTGACGTCATAATTTTCACCACGTGTGCAAACAGGATCGGAGACGATAACGGCAAATTTTCGCTTCGCTAGGTTAAGCAGTTCCAGAGAAAACATTATTTAATATTTTTCTTAAAACCAACATGGCTGCCAAACCCTGGGCCCGATCCCGTTGAAATTTCAAACCCTCATTCCGCATGAGCGTTCCACCATAAACTTGATGTTTCACATTTATTGATGCAGTAGTTCCAGAGTAAACATTAATTAATATTTTTCCTTCAATCCAATATGGCTGCCAAACGTTGCATCGTACCTCAAAAGGGGGTGAGAACTTTTTATTCGTCATGGAGAGGCGGTCATCGTGGTCGAGTTTCGCCTGGATCTGTTCAGCCGTTTCAGAGAAAAAGACGTTTAAAGATATTGTTTTTCAATCCAAGATGGCTGACGAACCATGTGACCTATGACATCACAAATTTATATTCTGCTTCCAACTGGGTATTGGAACACGTTTGTGAAGTTTCGTGTTAATCGGTAAAGGTGCGTTTTTCTATCCAAGATGGCCGCCAAACCATGTGACGTGTGAAGTCATAATTTTTACCATGCGTGCAGACTGCCCTCTCGATGATAATTACAAATTTTCGATTCGTTTGGTTAAGCGGTTCCAGAGAAAACATTATTTAATATTTTTCTTAAATCCAAGATGGCGGCCAAACCATGTGACTTATCAATTCGAAATTAACAAACTTATATGGCCTTCCTGTCCCGAATACAGTTCTGAAATCTCCCCTTCATTGGGCCAGCGCTTCTGGAGAAGAAGATGTTTGAAGGTTTTCGGGTTTTTCAAGATGGCCGCCAAACCATGTGACCGATCAAGAACAAATTAACAAACTTGAGAAAGGACCTCATGGGGAATATATGTGTGAAGTTTCGTCTTAATCTATCTTGCCCTTCTGGAGAAGAAGATTTTTAAAATTTATTCATTTTCAATCCAAGATGGCTGCCGAACCTTGTGACCTATGATATCATAAATTTAAATTCTGCTTTCCATCATCGACCCGAACAAGTGTGTGAAGTTTCGTGTAAATCGGATAAGGTCTATTTTTCCATCCAAGATGGCCGCCAAACCATGTGACTTCTGAGGTAAAAATTTTTTACCATGTATGCAGACTTGAGGGAGGAAGGTATTTGCAAATTTTCGCTTCGATAGCTTCTGGAATACCAGAGAAAACATTATTTAATATTTTTCTTAAATCCAACATGGCGGCCAAACCATGTGACCTATCACTTTGAAATTAACAAACTTGCATCGCATACATGTCGCGAATATAGTCCTGAAATCTCGCCTTCATTGGACCAGCGCTTCTGGAGAAGAAGATGTTTGAAGGTTTTAGGGTTTTTTCAAGATGGCCGCCAAACCATGTGACGTATCAACAACAAATTAACAAACTTGAAAGAGGACCTCAGGGGGAATGTACCTGTAAAGTTTCGCCTTAATCTGTCCAGCCCTTCTGGAGAAGAAGATTTTTTTTTAAAAACACTAAAAAACAAGATGGCGGCCGAATTACGTCATCGATGACGTCAAGAAAAACATTTTCGTCGGTGACTTGAGGCGTAGATGATGCTCAAAATTTTTCAGATTTTTCCCATACGGCGTTCTACTTGACGAATTTTCACCGGTATATCGCTTCACCTATGACGTCACGAAAAATCACACGTCTTCCCGATAGGGAGCTTAGTAAAATGTATCAAACGAAAAAATTTTCCATTGCACGGTTTCCGAGATACAGATGTCCAAAGTTTATCGCTTTTTTCAAGATGGCGACCGCACCACGTGACCAATGACGTCATAATTATAACGGGATTGTGCTATCAAAAAAGATACATACTATGGTGAAAATTTCGTGTCGATCGATCTTAGGGTCCCAGAGAAAATGATTTTTAAAGCGAAAAAGGGTGCAAAATGCCGGCGGAAAAAGAAAAATAATAATAAACAGAAGAAAAACAATAGGGTACCCTGTACTCACAGGGTACCCTAATAATAATGCGTAATAATAATAATAATAAACAGAAGGAAAACAATAGGGTACCCTGTACTCACAGGGTACCCTAATAAACAGAAGGAAAACAATAGGGTACCCTGTACTCACAGGGTACCCTAACTAGAACTGCCACTTTATAACTGCTGGCAGTGATGACTGGGTACCCAGTCCGTCCGCCTTTGACACAACTGACACAACGTGAGACTTAAATCGTAGTCGCAAAGTTTCGCATTTATCGGATAAGCGGTGCCAGAGAAAATATTATTTAATGGTGATACAAACACAGGCCTGCTTCGAGACGGCGCGGAACAGACGAGTTACGAACCGGGCAGCACAAAGCGTTCAATTTCCTTATTACTGGCGACCAGATTCAAATAATTAAATAATTCTGGCTGCCAAACCACACGGCCGATCAGGTTGAAATTTTAAACTTTTGTTTCCCATGTAGCCTAAATTATAAATATGAAGTTTCGCATATATAGAAGTAGTGGTTCCAGAGTAAACATGAATTAATATTTATCCTTCAATCTAAGATGGCGGCCAAACCATGTGACTTGTGACCTCATAATTTTTTACCATGTATGCAGATGTCATGGAGGATGACAGACGCATATTTTCGCTTCGATAGGTTAAGCAGTTCCAGAGAAAACATTATTTAATATTTTTCTTAAATTCAACATGGCTGCCAAACCATGTGACCTATCAATTAGAAATTAACAAACTTGTATTCCCTACTCATGTGCAATAGGGGTGTGAAGTTTCCCCTTGATCAGATCAGGTGTTCTGGAGAAGAAGATGTTTGAATGTTTTAAGGTAAATTCAAGATGGCCGCCAACTTTTATTTCGCATGTCACCTGAATTATAAATCTGAAGTTTCGCATATATAGAGGCAGCGGTTCCAGAGTAAACATTAATTAATATTTATCCTTCAATCCAAGATGGCGGCCAAACCATGTGACTTGTGATGTCATAATTTGCACCACGTGTGCAAACACGATGGTGGATGATAACTGCAAATTTTCGCTTCTCCAGGTTAAGCAGTTCCAGAGAAAACATTATTTAATATTTTTCTTAAAACCAACATGGCTGCCAAACCCTGGGCCCGATCGCGTTGAAATTTCAAACCCTCATTCCGCATGAGCGTTCCACCATAAACTTGATGTTTCACATTTATTGATGCAGTAGTTCCAGAGTAAACATTAATTAATATTTTTCCTTCAATCCAATATGGCTGCCAAACGTTGCATCGTACCTCAAAAGGGGGTGGGAACTTTTTATTCGTCATGGAGAGGCGGTCATAGTGGTGGAGTTTCGCCTGGATCTGTTCAGCCGTTTCAGAGAAAAAGACGTTTGAAGATATTGTTTTTCAATCCAAGATGGCTGACGAACCATGTGACCTATGACATCAGAAATGTATATTCTGCTTCCAACTGGGTATTGGAACACGTACGTGAAGTTTCGTGTTAATCGGTAAAGGTGCGTTTTTCAATCCAAGATGGCCGCCAAACCATGTGACGTGTGACATCATAATTTTTACCAAGCGTGCATACTGCCTGCTAGATGATAATTACAAATTTTCGATTCGTTTGGTTAAGCGGTTCCAGAGAAAACATTATTTAATATTTTTCTGAAATCCAAGATGGCGGCCAAACCATGTGACTTATCAATTCGAAATTAACAAACTTATATCGCCTTCCTGTCCCGAATATAGTTCTGAAATCTCCCCTTCATTGGGCCAACGCTTCTGGAGAAGAAGATGTTTGAAGGTTTTCGGGTTTTTTCAAGATGGCCGCCAAACCATGTGACCGATCAAAAACAAATTAACAAACTTGAGAAAGGACCTCATGGGGAATATATCTGTGAAGTTTCGTCTTCATCTGTCTTGCCCTTCTGGAGAAGAAGATTTTTAAAATTTATTCATTTTCAATCCAAGATGGCTGCCGAACCTTGTGACCGAGGATATCATGAATTTAAATTCTGCTTTCCATCGTCGACCCGAACAAGTGTGTGAAGTTTTGTGTAAATCGGATAAAGTCTATTTTTCTATCCAAGATGGCCGCCAAACCATGTGACTTCTGAGGTAAAAATTTTTACCATGTATGCAGACTTGAGCGAGGAAGGCACTTGCAAATTTTCGCTTCGATGGCTTATGAAATACCAGAGAAAACTTTATTTAATATTTTTCTTAAATCCAACATGGCGGCCAAACCATGTGACCTATCACTTTGAAATTAACAAACTTGCATCGCATACATGTCACGAATATAGTTCTGAAATCTCGCCTTCATTGGACCAGCGCTTCTGGAGAAGAAGATGTTTGAAGGTTTTAGGGTTTTTTCAAGATGGCCGCCAAACCATGTGACGTATCAACAACAAATTAACAAACTTGAAAGAGGACCTCAGGGGGAATGTGCGTGTAAAGTTTCGCCTTAATCTGCATAGCCGTTCTGGAGAAGAAGATTTTAAAAAAAAAACACTAAAAAACAAGATGGCGGCCGAATTACGTCATCGATGACGTCAAAAAAAACATTTTCGTCAGTGATTTTTGGCATAGATGATGCTCAGAATTTTTCAGATTTTTCCCATATGGCGTTCTACTTGACGAATTTTCACCGGTATATCGCTTCACCTATGACGTCACGAAAAATCACACGTGTTCCCCATAGGGAGCTTAGTAAAATGTATCAAACGAAAATTTTTTCCATTGCACGGTTTCCGAGATACAGATGTCCAAAGTTTATCGCTTTTTTCAAGATGGCGACCGTACCACGTGACCAATGACGTCATAATTATAACGTGATTGTGCTATCAAAAAAGATACATACTATGGTGAAAATTTCCTGTCGATCGGACTTAGTGTTCCAGAGAAAATGATTTTTAAAGCGAAAAAGGGTGCAAAATGCCGGCGGAAGAATAATAATAACTAGAACTGCCACTTTATAACTGCTGGCAGTGATGACTGGGTACCCAGTCCGTCCGCCTTTGACACAACTGACACAACGTGAGACTTAAATCGTAGTCGCAAAGTTTCGCATTTATCGGATAAGCGGTGCCAGAGAAAATATTATTTAATGGTGATACAAACACAGGCCTGCTTCGAGACGGCGCGGAACAGACGAGTTACGAACCGGGCAGCACAAAGCGTTCAATTTCCTTATTACTGGCGACCAGATTCAAATAATTAAATAATTCTGGCTGCCAAACCACACGGCCGATCAGGTTGAAATTTTAAACTTTTGTTTCCCATGTAGCCTAAATTATAAATATGAAGTTTCGCATATATAGAAGTAGTGGTTCCAGAGTAAACATGAATTAATATTTATCCTTCAATCTAAGATGGCGGCCAAACCATGTGACTTGTGACCTCATAATTTTTTACCATGTATGCAGATGTCATGGAGGATGACAGACGCATATTTTCGCTTCGATAGGTTAAGCAGTTCCAGAGAAAACATTATTTAATATTTTTCTTAAATTCAACATGGCTGCCAAACCATGTGACCTATCAATTAGAAATTAACAAACTTGTATTCCCTACTCATGTGCAATAGGGGTGTGAAGTTTCCCCTTGATCAGATCAGGTGTTCTGGAGAAGAAGATGTTTGAATGTTTTAAGGTAAATTCAAGATGGCCGCCAAACAATGTGACCAATCAAGAACAAATTAACAAACTTGAGAAAGGACCTCATGGGGAATATATGTGTGAAGTTTCGGCTTAATCTGTCTTGCCTTTCTGGAGAAGAAGATTTTTAAAATTTATTCATTTTCAATCCAAGATGGCTGACGAACCATGTGACCTATGACATCAGAAATTTATATTCTGCTTCCAACTGGGTATTGGAACACGTTTGTAAAGTTTCGTGTTAATCGGTAAAGGTGCGTTTTTCTATCCAAGATGGCCGCCAAACCATGTGACGTGTGATGTCATAATTTTTACCATGCGTGCATACACGATGGTCGATGATAATTACAAATTTTCGATTCGTTTGGTTCAGCGGTTCCAGAGAAAACATTATTTAATATTTTTCTTAAATCCAAGATGGCGGCCAAACCGTCTAACGTATCAATTCGAAATTAACAAACTTATATCGCCTACGTGTCCCGAATATAGTTCTGAAATCTCCCCTTCATCCGACCAGCGCTTCTGGAGAAGAAGATGTTTGAAGGTTTTAGGGTTTTTTCAAGATGGCCGCCGAACCATGTGACCGATCAAGAACAAATTAACAAACTTGAGAAAGGACCTCATGGGGAATATATGTGTGAAGTTTCGTCTTCATCTGTCTTGCCCTTCTGGAGAAGAAGATTTTTAAAATTTATTCATTTTCAATCCAAGATGGCTGCCGAACCTTGTGACCTATGATATCATAAATTTAAAATCTGCTTTCCATCGTCGACCCGAACAAGTGTGTGAAGTTTCGTGTAAATCGGATAAAGTCTATTTTTCTATCCAAGATGGCCGCCAAACCATGTGACTTCTGAGGTAAAAAATTTTTTACCATGTATGCAGACTTGAGGGAGGAAGGCACTTGCAAATTTTCGCTTTGATGGCTTATGAAATGCCAGAGAAAACATTATTTAATATTTTTCTTAAATCCAACATGGCAGCCAAACCATGTGACCTATCACTTTGAAATTAACAAACTTGCATCGCATACATGTCACGAATATAGTTCTGAAATCTCGCCTTCATTGGACCAGCGCTTCTGGAGAAGAAGATGTTTGAAGGTTTTAAGGTTTTTTCAAGATGGCCGCCAAACCATGTGACGTATCAACAACAAATTAACAAACTTGAAAGAGGACCTCAGGGGGAATGTGCCTGTAAAGTTTCGCCTCAATCTGCACAGCCGTTCTGGAGAAGAAGATTTTTTTTAAAAAACACAAAAAACAAGATGGCGGCCGAATTACGTCACTGATGACGTCAAAATATTTTTTTTCTACGATGAATTTTTGTGTAGATGATGCTCAAGAAATTTCAAATTTTTGCCATGTGGCGTTCTACTTGACGAATTTTTACTGGGATACCTCTTCACTGATGACGTCACGAAAAATCACACGTATACCCGAGAGGGAGCTTGTTCAAATGTATCAAGCGAAATTTTTTTACACTAGAAGGTTTCCGAGATACAGAGGTCCAAAGTTGATCTGTTTTTTCAAGATGGCGCCCGTATCACGTGACCTATGACGTCATAATTATCAATTATGTATGCTATCAAAAAAGATACATATTTGGTGAAAATTTTGTGTCGATTGGTCTTACCATTTCTGAGAAAATGGCATTTAAAGCGAAAAAATTTGGAAATTTTGCAAATTTACGGCGGAAGAATAATAATAATAACTAGAACTGCCACTTTATAACTGCTGGCAGTGATGACCGGGTACCCAAATGTGTCCGCCTTTGACACAACTGATACAACATGAGACTTAAATCATCGTCGCAAAGTTTCGCATTCATCGGAAAAGCGGTGCCAGAGAAAACATGATTTAATGGTGATACAAACACAGGCCTGCTTCGCGACGGCGTAGAACAGACGAGTGCTGAACCGGGCAGCACAAAGCGTTCAATTTCCTTATTACTGGCGAACAGATTAAAATGATTAAATGATTCTGGCTGCCAAACCACGTGACCGATCAGGTTGAAATTTTAAACTTTTGTTTCGCATGTCGGCTAAATTTCAAATGTGAAGTTTCGTATATACAGAAGCAGCAGTTCCAGAGTAAACATTAATTAATATTTATCCTTCAATCCAAGATGGCGGCCAAACCATGTGACTTGTGACGTCATAATTTTCACCACATGTGCAAACAGGATCGGAGACGATAAGTGCAAATTTTCGCTTCGCTAGGTTAAGCAGTTCCAGAGAAAACATTATTTAATATTTTTCTTAAAACCAACATGGCTGCCAAACCCTGGGCCCGATCCCGTTGAAATTTCAAACCGTCATTCCGCATGACTGTTCCACCATAAATGTGATGTTTCACATTTATTGATGCAGTAGTTCCAGAGTAAACATTAATTAATATTTTTCCTTCAATCCACTATGGCTGCCAAACGTTGCGTCGTACCTCTAAAGGGGGTGAGAAATTTTTATTCGTCATGGAGAGGCGGTCATAGTGGTGGAGTTTCGCCTGGATCTGTTCAGTCGTTTCAGAGAAAAAGACGTTTAAAGATATTATTTTTTAATCCAAGATGGCTGACGAACCATGTGACCTATGACATCACAAATTTAAATTCTGCTTCCAACTGGGTATTGCAACACGTTTCTGAAGTTTCGTGTTAATCGGTAAAGGTGCGTTTTTCTATCCAAGATGGCCACCAAACCATGTAACGTGTGATGTCATAATTTTTACCATGCGTGCATACACGATGGTAGATGATAATTACAAATTTTCGATTCGTTTGGTTCAGTGGTTCCAGAGAAAACATTATTTAATATTTTTCTTAAATCCAAGATGGCGGCCAAACCATCTAACGTATCAATTCGAAATTAACAAATTTATATCGCCTACGTGTCCCGAATATAGTTCTGAAATCTCCCCTTCATCCGACCAGCGCTTCTGGAGAAGAAGACGTTTGAAGGTTTTAGGGTTTTTTCAAGATGGCCGCCGAACCATGTGACCGATCAAGAACAAATTAACAAACTTGAGAAAGGACCTCATGGGGAATATATGTGTGAAGTTTCGTCTTCATCTGTCTTGCCCTTCTGGAGATGAAGATTTTTTAAATTTATTCATTTTCAATCCAAGATGGCTGCCGAACCTTGTGACCTATGATATCATAAATTTAAATTCTGCTTTCCATCGTCGACCCGAACAAGTGTGTCAATTTTCGTGTAAATCGGATAAAGTCTATTTTTCTATCCAAGATGGCCGCCAAACCATGTGACTTCTGAGGTAAAATTTTTTTTACCATGTATGCAGACTTGAGGGAGGAAGGCACTTGCAAATTTTCGCTTTGATGGCTTATGAAATACCAGAGAAAACATTATTTAATATTTTTCTTAAATCCAACATGGCGGCCAAACCATGTGACCTATGACTTCGAAATTAACAAACTTGCATCGCATACATGTCACGAATATAGTTCTGAAATCTCGCCTTCATTGGACCAGCGCTTCTGGAGAAGAAGATGTTTGAAGGTTTTAGGGTTTTTTCAAGATGGCCGCCAAACCATGTGACGTATCAACAACAAATTAACAAACTTGAAAGAGGACCTCAGGTGGAATGTGCCTGTAAAGTTTCGCCTCAATCTGCACAGCCGTTCTGGAGAAGAAGACTTTTTAAAAAAAAACACTAAAAAACAAGATGGCGGCCGAAATACGTCATCGATGACGTCAAGAAAAACATTTTCGTCGGTGATTTTAGGCGTAGATGATGCTCAAAATTTTTCAGATTTTTTCTATACGGCGTTCTACTTGACGAATTTTCACCGGTATATCGCTTCACCTCTGACGTCACGAAAAATCACACGTGTTCCCCATAGGGAGCTTAGTAAAATGTATCAAACGAAAATTTTTTCCATTGCACGGTTTCCGAGATACAGATGTCCAAAGTTTATCGCTTTTTTCAAGATGGCGACCGTACCACGTGACCAATGACGTCATAATTATAACGTGATTGTGCTATCAAAAAAGATACATACTATGGTGAAAATTTCCTGTCGATCGGACTTCGTGTTCCAGAGAAAATTATTTTTAAAGCGAAAAAGGGTGCAAAATGCCGGCGGAAAAAGAAAAATAATAATAAACAGAAGAAAAACAATAGGGTACCCTGTACTCACAGGGTACCCTAACTAGAACTGCCACTTTATAACTGCTGGCAGTGATGACCGGGTACCCAGTCCATCCGCCATTGACACAACTGATACAACATGAGACTTAAATCATAGTCGCAAAGTTTCGCATTTATCGGATAAGCGGTGCCAGAGAAAACATTATTTAATGGTGATACAACCACAGGCCTGCTTCGAGACGGCGCGGAACAGACGAGTTACGAACCGGGCAGCACAAAGCGTTCAATTTCCTTATTACTGGCGAACAGATTCAAATAATTAAATAATTCTGGCTGCCAAACCGCATGACCGATCAGGTTGAAATTTTAAACGTTTGTTTCGCATGTCGGCTAAATTACAAATGTGAAGTTTCGTATATATAGAAGCAGTGGTTCCAGAGTAAACATTAATTAATATTTATCCTTCAATCCAAGATGGCGGCCAAACCATGTGACTTATGACGTCATAATTTTCAACACATGTGCAAACACGAATGTAGACGATAAGCGCAAATTTTCGCTTCGCTAGGTTAAGCAGTTCCAGAGAAAACATTATTTAATATTTTTCTTAAAACCAACATGGCTGCCAAACCCTGGGCCCGATCGCATTGAAATTTCAAACCCTCATTCCGCATGAGCGTTCCACCATAAACTTGATGTTTCACATTTATTGATGCAGTAGTTCCAGAGTAAACATTAATTAATATTTTTCCTTCAATCCACGATGGCTGCCAAACGTTGCGTCGTACCTCAAAAGGGGGTGAGAACTTTTATTCGTCATGGAGAGGCGGTCATAGTGGTGGAGTTTCGCCTGGATCTGTTCAGTCTTTTCAGAGAAAAATACGTTTAAAGATATTATTTTTTAATCCAAGATGGCTGACGAACCATGTGACCTATGACATTACAAATTTAAATTCTGCTTCCAACTGGGTATTGGAACACGTTTCTGAAGTTTCGTGTTAATCGGTAAAGGTGCGTTTTTCTATCCAAGATGGCCGCCAAACCATGTGACGTGTGACATCATAATTTTTACCACGCATGCACAGACAAAGGTAGATGATAATTACAAATTTTCGATTCGTTTGGTTAAGCGGTTCCAGAGAAAACATTATTTAATATTTTTCTTAAATCCAAGATGGCGGCCAAACCATGCGACTTATCAATTCTAAATTAACAAACCTATATCGCCTTCCTGTCCTGAATATAGTTCTGAAATCTCCCCTTCATTGGGCCAACGCTTCTGGAGAAGAAGATGTTTGAAGGTTTTCGGGTTTTTTCAAGATGGCCGCCAAACCATGTGACCGATCAAGAACAAATTAACAAACTTGAGAAAGGACCTCATGGGGAATATATGTGTGAAGTTTCGTCTTAATCTGTCTTGCCCTTCTGGAGATGAAGATTTTTTAAATTTATTCATTTTCAATCCAAGATGGCTGCCGAACCTTGTGACCTATGATATCATAAATTTAAATTCTGCTTTCCATCGTCGACCCGAACAAGTGTGTCAATTTTCGTGTAAATCGGATAAAGTCTATTTTTCTATCCAAGATGGCCGCCAAACCATGTGACTTCTGAGGTAAAATTTTTTTTACCATGTATGCAGACTTGAGGGAGGAAGGCACTTGCAAATTTTCGCTTTGATGGCTTATGAAATACCAGAGAAAACATTATTTAATATTTTTCTTAAATCCAACATGGCGGCCAAACCATGTGACCTATGACTTCGAAATTAACAAACTTGCATCGCATACATGTCACGAATATAGTTCTGAAATCTCGCCTTCATTGGACCAGCGCTTCTGGAGAAGAAGATGTTTGAAGGTTTTAGGGTTTTTTCAAGATGGCCGCCAAACCATGTGACGTATCAACAACAAATTAACAAACTTGAAAGAGGACCTCAGGTGGAATGTGCCTGTAAAGTTTCGCCTCAATCTGCACAGCCGTTCTGGAGAAGAAGACTTTTTAAAAAAAAACACTAAAAAACAAGATGGCGGCCGAAATACGTCATCGATGACGTCAAGAAAAACATTTTCGTCGGTGATTTTAGGCGTAGATGATGCTCAAAATTTTTCAGATTTTTTCTATACGGCGTTCTACTTGACGAATTTTCACCGGTATATCGCTTCACCTCTGACGTCACGAAAAATCACACGTGTTCCCCATAGGGAGCTTAGTAAAATGTATCAAACGAAAAATTTTTCCATTGCACGGTTTCCGAGATACAGATGTCCAAAGTTTATCGCTTTTTCAAGATGGCGACCGTACCACGTGACCAATGACGTCATAATTATAACGTGATTGTGCTATCAAAAAGATACATACTATGGTGAAAATTTCCTGTCGATCGGACTTCGTGTTCCAGAGAAAATTATTTTTAAAGCGAAAAAGGGTGCAAAATGCCGGCGGAAAAAGAAAAATAATAATAAACAGAAGAAAAACAATAGGGTACCCTGTACTCACAGGGTACCCTAACTAGAACTGCCACTTTATAACTGCTGGCAGTGATGACCGGTACCCAGTCCATCCGCCATTGACACAACTGATACAACATGAGACTTAAATCATAGTCGCAAAGTTTCGCATTTATCGGATAAGCGGTGCCAGAGAAAACATTATTTAATGGTGATACAACCACAGGCCTGCTTCGAGACGGCGCGGAACAGACGAGTTACGAACCGGGCAGCACAAAGCGTTCAATTTCCTTATTACTGGCGAACAGATTCAAATAATTAAATAATTCTGGCTGCCAAACCGCATGACCGATCAGGTTGAAATTTTAAACGTTTGTTTCGCATGTCGGCTAAATTACAAATGTGAAGTTTCGTATATATAGAAGCAGTGGTTCCAGAGTAAACATTAATTAATATTTATCCTTCAATCCAAGATGGCGGCCAAACCATGTGACTTATGACGTCATAATTTTCAACACATGTGCAAACACGAATGTAGACGATAAGCGCAAATTTTCGCTTCGCTAGGTTAAGCAGTTCCAGAGAAAACATTATTTAATATTTTTCTTAAAACCAACATGGCTGCCAAACCCTGGGCCCGATCGCATTGAAATTTCAAACCCTCATTCCGCATGAGCGTTCCACCATAAACTTGATGTTTCACATTTATTGATGCAGTAGTTCCAGAGTAAACATTAATTAATATTTTTCCTTCAATCCACGATGGCTGCCAAACGTTGCGTCGTACCTCAAAGGGGGTGAGAACTTTTTATTCGTCATGGAGAGGCGGTCATAGTGGTGGAGTTTCGCCTGGATCTGTTCAGTCTTTTCAGAGAAAAATACGTTTAAAGATATTATTTTTTAATCCAAGATGGCTGACGAACCATGTGACCTATGACATTACAAATTTAAATTCTGCTTCCAACTGGGTATTGGAACACGTTTCTGAAGTTTCGTGTTAATCGGTAAAGGTGCGTTTTTCTATCCAAGATGGCCGCCAAACCATGTGACGTGTGACATCATAATTTTTACCACGCATGCACAGACAAAGGTAGATGATAATTACAAATTTTCGATTCGTTTGGTTAAGCGGTTCCAGAGAAAACATTATTTAATATTTTTCTTAAATCCAAGATGGCGGCCAAACCATGCGACTTATCAATTCTAAATTAACAAACCTATATCGCCTTCCTGTCCTGAATATAGTTCTGAAATCTCCCCTTCATTGGGCCAACGCTTCTGGAGAAGAAGATGTTTGAAGGTTTTCGGGTTTTTTCAAGATGGCCGCCAAACCATGTGACCGATCAAGAACAAATTAACAAACTTGAGAAAGGACCTCATGGGGAATATATGTGTGAAGTTTCGTCTTAATCTGTCTTGCCCTTCTGGAGAAGAAGATTTTTAAAATTTATTCATTTTCAATCCAAGATGGCTGCCGAACCTTGTGACCAATGATATCATAAATTTAAATTCTGCTTTCCATCGTCGACCCGAACAAGTGTGTGAAGTTTCTTGAAAATCGGATAAGGTCTATTTTTCTATCCAAGATGGCCGCCAAACCATGTGACTTCTGAGGTAAAAATTTTTACCATGTATGCAGACTTGAGGGAGGAAGGCAATTGCAAATTTTCGCTTCGATGGCTTATGAAATACCAGAGAAAACATTATTTAATATTTTTCTTAAATCCAACATGGTGGCCAAACCATGTGACGTATCACTTCGAAATTAACAAACTTGCATCGCATACATGTCACGAATATAGTTGTGAAATCTCGCCTTCATGGGACCAGCGCTTCTGGAGAAGAAGATGTTTGAAGGTTTTAGTGTTTTTTCAAGATGGCCGCCAAACCATGTGACGTATCAACAACAAATTAACAAACTTGAAAGAGAACATCAGGGGGAATGTACGTGTAAAGTTTCGCCTTAATCTGTCCAGCCCTTCTGGAGAAGAAGATTTTTTTTTTAATAAACACTAAAAAACAAGATGGCGGCCGAATTACGTCATCGATGACGTCAAGAAAAACATTTTCGTCAGTGATTTTAGGCGTAGATGATGCTCAGAATTTTTCAGATTTTTCCTATACGGCGTTCTACTTGACGAATTTTCACCGGTATATCGCTTCACCTATGACGTCATGAAAAATCACACGTGTTCCCCATAGGGAGCTTAGTAAAATGTATCAAGAGAAAAATTTTTCCATTGCACGGTTTCCGAGATACAGATGTCCAAAATTTATCGTTTTTTTCAAGATGGCGCCCGCACCACATGACCAATGACGTCATAATTATAACGTGATTGTGCTATCAAAAAGATACATACTGTGGTGAAAATTTTGTGTCGATCGGACTTAGTATCCCAGAGAAAATGATTTTTAAAGCGAAAAAGGGTGCAAAATGCCGGCGGAAAAAGAAAAATAATAATAAACAGAAGAAAAACAATAGGGTACCCTGTACTGACAGGGTACCCTAACTAGAACTGCCACTTTATAACTGCTGGCAGTGATGACCGGGTACCCAGTCCGTCCGCCATTGACACAACTGATACAACATGAGACTTAAATCATAGTCGCAAAGTTTCGCATTTATCGGATAAGCGGTGCCAGAGAAAACATTATTTAATGGTGATACAACCACAGGCCTGCTTCGAGACGGCGCGGAACAGACGAGTTACGAACCGGGCAGCACAAAGCGTTCAATTTCCTTATTACTGGCGAACAGATTCAAATAATTAAATAATTCTGGCTGCCAAACCGCATGACCGATCAGGTTGAAATTTTAAACGTTTGTTTCGCATGTCGGCTAAATTACAAATGTGAAGTTTCGTATATATAGAAGCAGTGGTTCCAGAGTAAACATTAATTAATATTTATCCTTCAATCCAAGATGGCGGCCAAACCATGTGACTTATGACGTCATAATTTTCAACACATGTGCAAACACGAATGTAGACGATAAGCGCAAATTTTCGCTTCGCTAGGTTAAGCAGTTCCAGAGAAAACATTATTTAATATTTTTCTTAAAACCAACATGGCTGCCAAACCCTGGGCCCGATCGCGTTGAAATTTCAAACTCTCATTCCGCATGAGCGTTCCACCATAAACTTGATGTTTCACATTTATTGATGCAGTAGTTCCAGAGTAAACATTAATTAATATTTTTCCTTCAATCCACGATGGCTGCCAAACGTTGCGTCGTACCTCAAAAGGGGGTGAGAACTTTTTATTCGTCATGGAGAGGCGGTCATAGTGGTGGAGTTTCGCCTGGATCTGTTCAGTCCTTTCAGAGAAAAATACGTTTAAAGATATTATTTTTTAATCCAAGATGGCTGACGAACCATGTGACCTATGACATTACAAGTTTAAATTCTGCTTCCAACTGGGTATTGGAACACGTTTCTGAAGTTTCGTGTTAATCGGTAAAGGTGCGTTTTTCTATCCAAGATGGCCGCCAAACCATGTGACGTGTGACATCATAATTTTTACCACGCATGCACAGACAAAGGTAGATGATAATTACAAATTTTCGATTCGTTTGGTTAAGCGGTTCCAGAGAAAACATTATTTAATATTTTTCTTAAATCCAAGATGGCGGCCAAACCATGCGACTTATCAATTTTAAATTAACAAACTTATATCGCCTTCCTGTCCTGAATATAGTTCTGAAATCTCCCCTTCATTGGGCCAACGCTTCTGGAGAAGAAGATGTTTGAAGGTTTTCGGGTTTTTTCAAGATGGCCGCCAAACCATGTGACCGATCAAGAACAAATTAACAAACTTGAGAAAGGACCTCATGGGGAATATATGTGTGAAGTTTCGTCTTAATCTGTCTTGCCCTTCTGGAGAAGAAGATTTTTAAAATTTATTCATTTTCAATCCAAGATGGCTGCCGAACCTTGTGACCAATGATATCATAAATTTAAATTCTGCTTTCCATCGTCGACCCGAACAAGTGTGTGAAGTTTCTTGAAAATCGGATAAGGTCTATTTTTCTATCCAAGATGGCCGCCAAACCATGTGACTTCTGAGGTAAAAATTTTTTACCATGTATGCAGACTTGAGGGAGGAAGGCAATTGCAAATTTTCGCTTCGATGGCTTATGAAATACCAGAGAAAACATTATTTAATATTTTTCTTAAATCCAACATGGCGGCCAAACCATGTGACGTATCACTTCGAAATTAACAAACTTGCATCGCATACATGTCACGAATATAGTTGTGAAATCTCGCCTTCATGGGACCAGCGCTTCTGGAGAAGAAGATGTTTGAAGGTTTTAGTGTTTTTGCATTATTGACGCCAAACTATGTGACGTATCAACAACAAATTAACAAACTTGAAAGAGAACATCAGGGGAATGTACGTGTAAAGTTTCGCCTTAATCTGTCCAGCCCTTCTGGAGAAGAAGATTTTTTTTTTAATAAACACTAAAAAACAAGATGGCGGCCGAATTACGTCATCGATGACGTCAAGAAAAACATTTTCGTCAGTGATTTTAGGCGTAGATGATGCTCAGAATTTTTCAGATTTTTCCTATACGGCGTTCTACTTGACGAATTTTCACCGGTATATCGCTTCACCTATGACGTCATGAAAAATCACACGTGTTCCCCATAGGGAGCTTAGTAAAATGTATCAAGAGAAAAATTTTTCCATTGCACGGTTTCCGAGATACAGATGTCCAAAGTTTATCGTTTTTTCAAGATGGCGCCCGCACCACATGACCAATGACGTTATAATTATAACGTGATTGTGCTATCAAAAAGATACATACTGTGGTGAAAATTTTGTGTCGATCGGACTTAGTATCCCAGAGAAAATGATTTTTAAAGCGAAAAAGGGTGCAAAATGCCGGCGGAAAAAGAAAAATAATAATAAACAGAAGAAAAACAATAGGGTACCCTGTACTGACAGGGTACCCTAACTAGAACTGCCACTTTATAACTGCTGGCAGTGATGACCGGGTACCCAGTCCGTCCGCCATTGACACAACTGATACAACATGAGACTTAAATCATAGTCGCAAAGTTTCGCATTTATCGGATAAGCGGTGCCAGAGAAAACATTATTTAATGGTGATACAACCACAGGCCTGCTTCGAGACGGCGCGGAACAGACGAGTTACGAACCGGGCAGCACAAAGCGTTCAATTTCCTTATTACTGGCGAACAGATTCAAATAATTAAATAATTCTGGCTGCCAAACCGCATGACCGATCAGGTTGAAATTTTAAACGTTTGTTTCGCATGTCGGCTAAATTACAAATGTGAAGTTTCGTATATATAGAAGCAGTGGTTCCAGAGTAAACATTAATTAATATTTATCCTTCAATCCAAGATGGCGGCCAAACCATGTGACTTATGACGTCATAATTTTCAACACATGTGCAAACACGAATGTAGACGATAAGCGCAAATTTTCGCTTCGCTAGGTTAAGCAGTTCCAGAGAAAACATTATTTAATATTTTTCTTAAAACCAACATGGCTGCCAAACCCTGGGCCCGATCGCGTTGAAATTTCAAACTCTCATTCCGCATGAGCGTTCCACCATAAACTTGATGTTTCACATTTATTGATGCAGTAGTTCCAGAGTAAACATTAATTAATATTTTTCCTTCAATCCACGATGGCTGCCAAACGTTGCGTCGTACCTCAAAAGGGGTGAGAACTTTTTATTCGTCATGGAGAGGCGGTCATAGTGGTGGAGTTTCGCCTGGATCTGTTCAGTCCTTTCAGAGAAAAATACGTTTAAAGATATTATTTTTAATCCAAGATGGCTGACGAACCATGTGACCTATGACATTACAAGTTTAAATTCTGCTTCCAACTGGGTATTGGAACACGTTTCTGAAGTTTCGTGTTAATCGGTAAAGGTGCGTTTTTCTATCCAAGATGGCCGCCAAACCATGTGACGTGTGACATCATAATTTTTACCACGCATGCACAGACAAAGGTAGATGATAATTACAAATTTTCGATTCGTTTGGTTAAGCGGTTCCAGAGAAAACATTATTTAATATTTTTCTTAAATCCAAGATGGCGGCCAAACCATGCGACTTATCAATTTTAAATTAACAAACTTATATCGCCTTCCTGTCCTGAATATAGTTCTGAAATCTCCCCTTCATTGGGCCAACGCTTCTGGAGAAGAAGATGTTTGAAGGTTTTCGGGTTTTTTCAAGATGGCCGCCAAACCATGTGACCGATCAAGAACAAATTAACAAACTTGAGAAAGGACCTCATGGGGAATATATGTGTGAAGTTTCGTCTTAATCTGTCTTGCCCTTCTGGAGAAGAAGATTTTTAAAATTTATTCATTTTCAATCCAAGATGGCTGCCGAACCTTGTGACCAATGATATCATAAATTTAAATTCTGCTTTCCATCGTCGACCCGAACAAGTGTGTGAAGTTTCTTGAAAATCGGATAAGGTCTATTTTTCTATCCAAGATGGCCGCCAAACCATGTGACTTCTGAGGTAAAAATTTTTTACCATGTATGCAGACTTGAGGGAGGAAGGCAATTGCAAATTTTCGCTTCGATGGCTTATGAAATACCAGAGAAAACATTATTTAATATTTTTCTTAAATCCAACATGGCGGCCAAACCATGTGACGTATCACTTCGAAATTAACAAACTTGCATCGCATACATGTCACGAATATAGTTGTGAAATCTCGCCTTCATGGGACCAGCGCTTCTGGAGAAGAAGATGTTTGAAGGTTTTAGTGTTTTTTCAAGATGGCCGCCAAACCATGTGACGTATCAACAACAAATTAACAAACTTGAAAGAGAACATCAGGGGGAATGTACGTGTAAAGTTTCGCCTTAATCTGTCCAGCCCTTCTGGAGAAGAAGATTTTTTTTAATAAACACTAAAAAACAAGATGGCGGCCGAATTACGTCATCGATGACGTCAAGAAAAACATTTTCGTCAGTGATTTTAGGCGTAGATGATGCTCAGAATTTTTCAGATTTTTCCTATACGGCGTTCTACTTGACGAATTTTCACCGGTATATCGCTTCACCTATGACGTCATGAAAAATCACACGTGTTCCCCATAGGGAGCTTAGTAAAATGTATCAAGAGAAAAATTTTTCCATTGCACGGTTTCCGAGATACAGATGTCCAAAGTTTATCGTTTTTTCAAGATGGCGCCCGCACCACATGACCAATGACGTCATAATTATAACGTGATTGTGCTATCAAAAAGATACATACTGTGGTGAAAATTTTGTGTCGATCGGACTTAGTATCCCAGAGAAAATGATTTTTAAAGCGAAAAAGGGTGCAAAATGCCGGCGGAAAAAGAAAAATAATAATAAACAGAAGAAAAACAATAGGGTACCCTGTACTGACAGGGTACCCTAACTAGAACTGCCACTTTATAACTGCTGGCAGTGATGACCGGGTACCCAGACGTGTCGGCCTTTGATACAACATGGGACTTTCTGCAGATGACAGTCGCAAAGTTTCGCATTGAAAGGATAAGCGGTGCCAGAGAAAACATTATTTAATAGTGATACAAACACAGGCCTGCTTCGAGAGGGCGCGGAACAGACGAGTTCTGAACCGGGCAGCACAAAGCGTTCAATTTCGTTATTACTGGCTTCTAGATTCAAATAATTAAATAATTCTGGCTCCCAAACCGCGTGACCGATCAGGTTGAAATTTTAAACTTTTGTTTCGCATGTCACCTGAATTATAAATGTGAAGTTTCGCATATACAGAGGAAGCGGTTCCAGAGTAAACATTAATTAATATTTATCCTTCAATCCAAGATGGCGGCCAAACCATGTGACTTCTGATGTCATAATTTTCACCACATGTGCAAACACAATTGTAGACGATAAGTGCAAATTTTCGCTTCGCTAGGTTAAGCAGTTCCAGAGAAAACATTATTTAATATTTTTCTTAAAACCAACATGGCTGCCAAACCCTGCGCCCGATCCCGTTGAAATTTCAAACCCTCATTCCGCATGACTGTTGCACCATAAAGGTGATGCTTCACATTTATTGATGCAGTAGTACCAGAGTAAACATTAATTAATATTTTTCCTTCAATCCAATATGGCTGCCAAACGTTGCGTCGTACCTCAAAAGGGGGTTGGAACTTTTTATTCGTCAAGGAGAGGCGGTCATAGTGGTCGAGTTTCGCCTGGATCTGTTCAGCCGTTTCAGAGAAAAAGACGTTTGAAGATATTGTTTTTCAATCCAAGATGGCTGACGAACCATGTGACCTATGACATCAGAAATTTATATTCTGCTTCCAACTGGGTATTGGAACACGGTTGTGAAGTTTCGTGTTAATCGGTTAAGGTGCGTTTTTCTATCCAAGATGGCCGCCAAACCATGTGACGTGTGACGTCATAATTTTTATCATGCGTGCATAATGCCCTCTCGATGATAATTACAAATTTTCGATTCGTTTGGTTAAGCGGTTCCAGAGAAAACATTATTTAATATTTTTCTTAAATCCAAGATGGCGGCCAAACCATGTGACTTATCAATTCGAAATTAACAAACTTATATCGCCTTACTCTCCCGAATATAGTTCTGAAATCTCCCCTTCAGTGGACCAGCGCTTCTGGAGAAGAAGATGTTTGAAGGTTTTAGGGTTTTTTCAAGATGGCCACCAAACCATGTGACCGATCAAGAAGAAATTAACAAACTTGAGAAAGGATCTCATGGGGAATATATCTGTGAAGTTTCGTCTTAATCTGTCTTGCCCTTCTGGAGAAGAAGATTTTTAAAATTTATTCATTTTCAATCCAAGATGGCTGCCGAACCTTGTGACCTATGATATCATAAATTTAAATTCTGCTTTCCATCGTCGACCCGAACAAGTGTGTGAAGTTTCGTGAAAATCGGATAAGGTCTATTTTTCTATCCAAGATGGCCGCCAAACCATGTGACTTCTGAGGTAAAATTTTTTACCATGTATGCAGACTTGAGGGAGGAAGGCAATTGCAAATTTTCGCTTCGATGGCTTATGAAATACCAGAGAAAACATTATTTAATATTTTTCTTAAATCCAACATGGCGGCCAAACCATGTGACCTATCACTTTGAAATTAACAAACTTGCATCGCATACATGTCCCGAATATAGTTGTGAAATCTCGCCTTCATGGGACCAGCGCTTCTGGAGAAGAAGATGTTTGAAGGTTTTAGGGTTTTTTCAAGATGGCCGCCAAACCATGTGACGTATCAACAACAAATTAACAAACTTGAAAGAGGACATCAGGGGGAATGTACGTGTAAAGTTTCGCCTTAATCTGTCCAGCCCTTCTGGAGAAGAAGATTTTTTTAAAAAACACTAAAAAACAAGATGGCGGCCGAATTACGTCATCGATGACGTCAAGAAAAACATTTTCCGCAGCAATTTTAGGCGTAGATGATGCTCAGAATTTTTCAGATTTTTCCTATATGGCGTTCTACTTGACGAATTTTCACTGGAATATCGCTTCACCTATGACGTCACGAAAAATCACACGTGTTCCCCATAGGGAGCTTAGTAAAATGTATCAAGCGAAAAAATTTTCCATTGCACGGTTTCCGAGATACAGATGTCCAAAGTTTATCGCTTTTTTCAAGATGGCGACCGTACCACGTGACCAATGACGTCATAATTATAACGTGATTGTGCTATCAAAAAAGATACATACTGTGGTGAAAATTTTGTGTCGATCGGACTTAGTATCCCAGAGAAAATGATTTTTAAAGCGAAAAAGGGTGCAAAATGCCGGCGGAAAAAGAAAAATAATAATAAACAGAAGAAAAACAATAGGGTACCCTGTACTGACAGGGTACCCTAACTAGAACTGCCACTTTATAACTGCTGGCAGTGATGACCGGGTACCCAGTCCGTCCGCCATTGACACAACTGATACAACATGAGACTTAAATCATAGTCGCAAAGTTTCGCATTTATCGGATAAGCGGTGCCAGAGAAAACATTATTTAATGGTGATACAACCACAGGCCTGCTTCGAGACGGCGCGGAACAGACGAGTTACGAACCGGGCAGCACAAAGCGTTCAATTTCCTTATTACTGGCGAACAGATTCAAATAATTAAATAATTCTGGCTGCCAAACCGCATGACCGATCAGGTTGAAATTTTAAACGTTTGTTTCGCATGTCGGCTAAATTACAAATGTGAAGTTTCGTATATATAGAAGCAGTGGTTCCAGAGTAAACATTAATTAATATTTATCCTTCAATCCAAGATGGCGGCCAAACCATGTGACTTATGACGTCATAATTTTCAACACATGTGCAAACACGAATGTAGACGATAAGCGCAAATTTTCGCTTCGCTAGGTTAAGCAGTTCCAGAGAAAACATTATTTAATATTTTTCTTAAAACCAACATGGCTGCCAAACCCTGGGCCCGATCGCGTTGAAATTTCAAACTCTCATTCCGCATGAGCGTTCCACCATAAACTTGATGTTTCACATTTATTGATGCAGTAGTTCCAGAGTAAACATTAATTAATATTTTTCCTTCAATCCACGATGGCTGCCAAACGTTGCGTCGTACCTCAAAAGGGGTGAGAACTTTTTATTCGTCATGGAGAGGCGGTCATAGTGGTGGAGTTTCGCCTGGATCTGTTCAGTCCTTTCAGAGAAAAATACGTTTAAAGATATTATTTTTTAATCCAAGATGGCTGACGAACCATGTGACCTATGACATTACAAGTTTAAATTCTGCTTCCAACTGGGTATTGGAACACGTTTCTGAAGTTTCGTGTTAATCGGTAAAGGTGCGTTTTTCTATCCAAGATGGCCGCCAAACCATGTGACGTGTGACATCATAATTTTTACCACGCATGCACAGACAAAGGTAGATGATAATTACAAATTTTCGATTCGTTTGGTTAAGCGGTTCCAGAGAAAACATTATTTAATATTTTTCTTAAATCCAAGATGGCGGCCAAACCATGCGACTTATCAATTTTAAATTAACAAACTTATATCGCCTTCCTGTCCTGAATATAGTTCTGAAATCTCCCCTTCATTGGGCCAACGCTTCTGGAGAAGAAGATGTTTGAAGGTTTTCGGGTTTTTTCAAGATGGCCGCCAAACCATGTGACCGATCAAGAACAAATTAACAAACTTGAGAAAGGACCTCATGGGGAATATATGTGTGAAGTTTCGTCTTAATCTGTCTTGCCCTTCTGGAGAAGAAGATTTTTAAAATTTATTCATTTTCAATCCAAGATGGCTGCCGAACCTTGTGACCAATGATATCATAAATTTAAATTCTGCTTTCCATCGTCGACCCGAACAAGTGTGTGAAGTTTCTTGAAAATCGGATAAGGTCTATTTTTCTATCCAAGATGGCCGCCAAACCATGTGACTTCTGAGGTAAAAATTTTTTACCATGTATGCAGACTTGAGGGAGGAAGGCAATTGCAAATTTTCGCTTCGATGGCTTATGAAATACCAGAGAAAACATTATTTAATATTTTTCTTAAATCCAACATGGCGGCCAAACCATGTGACGTATCACTTCGAAATTAACAAACTTGCATCGCATACATGTCACGAATATAGTTGTGAAATCTCGCCTTCATGGGACCAGCGCTTCTGGAGAAGAAGATGTTTGAAGGTTTTAGTGTTTTTTCAAGATGGCCGCCAAACCATGTGACGTATCAACAACAAATTAACAAACTTGAAAGAGAACATCAGGGGGAATGTACGTGTAAAGTTTCGCCTTAATCTGTCCAGCCCTTCTGGAGAAGAAGGTTTTCCCTTAATAAACACTAAAAAACAAGATGGCGGCCGAATTACGTCATCGATGACGTCAAGAAAAACATTTTCGTCAGTGATTTTAGGCGTAGATGATGCTCAGAATTTTTCAGATTTTTCCTATACGGCGTTCTACTTGACGAATTTTCACCGGTATATCGCTTCACCTATGACGTCATGAAAAATCACACGTGTTCCCCATAGGGAGCTTAGTAAAATGTATCAAGAGAAAAATTTTTCCATTGCACGGTTTCCGAGATACAGATGTCCAAAGTTTATCGTTTTTTCAAGATGGCGCCCGCACCACATGACCAATGACGTCATAATTATAACGTGATTGTGCTATCAAAAAGATACATACTGTGGTGAAAATTTTGTGTCGATCGGACTTAGTATCCCAGAGAAAATGATTTTTAAAGCGAAAAAGGGTGCAAAATGCCGGCGGAAAAAGAAAAATAATAATAAACAGAAGAAAAACAATAGGGTACCCTGTACTGACAGGGTACCCTAATAATAATAAACAGAAGAAAAACAATAGGGTACCCTGTACTCACAGGGTACCCTAACTAGAACTGCCACTTTATAACTGCTGGCAGTGATGACCGGGTACCCAGTCCGTCCGCCTTTGATACAACATGGGACTTTGTGCAGATGACAGTCGCAAAGTTTCGCATTCATCGGGAAAGTGATTCCAGAAAAAAACATTATTGAAGAGTGATACAAACAGAGGCCTGCTTCGATATGGCGTGGGACTGAAGAGCTACGAACCGGGCAGCACAAAGTGTTCAATTTCCTTATTACTGGCGAACAGATTCAAATAATTAAATAATTCTGGCTGCCAAACCGCGTGACCGATCAGGTTGAAATTTTAAACTTTTGTTTCGCATGTCGGCTGAATTACAAATGTGGAGTTTCATATATATAGAAGCAGCGGTTCCAGAGTAAACATTAATTAATATTTATCCTTCAATCCAAGATGGCGGCCAAACCATGTGACTTGTTATGTCATAATTTTCACCACATGTGCAAACACGATCGGAGACGATAAGTGCAAATTTTCGCTTCGCTTGGTTAAGCAGTTCCAGAGAAAACATTATTTAATATTTTTCTTAAAACCAACATGGCTGCCAAACCCTGGGGCCGATCCCGTTGAAATTTCAAACCCTCATTCCGCATGACTGTTCCAGCATAAAGGTGATGTTTCACATTGATTGATGCAGTTGTTCCAGAGTAAACATTAATTAATATTTTTCCTTCAATCCACTATGGCTGCCAAACGTTGCGTCGTACCTCAAAAGGGGTGAGAACTTTTTATTCGTCATGGAGAGGCGGTCATAGTGGTGGAGTTTCGCCTGGATCTGTTCAGTCGTGTCAGAGAAAAAGACGTTTTAAGATATTATTTTTCAATCCAAGATGGCTGACGAACCATGTGACCTATGACATCACAAGTTTATATTCTGCTTCCAACTGGGTATTGGAACACGTGTGTGAAGTTTCGTGTTAATCGGTAAAGGTGCGTTTTTCTATCCAAGATGGCCGCCAAACCATGTGACGTGTGACATCATAATTTTTAACTCTCGTGCAGACACGATGGTAGATGATAATTGCAAACTTTCGATTCCTTAGGTTAAGCGGTTCCAGAGAAAACATTATTTAATATTTTTCTTAAATCCAAGATGGCGGCCAAACCGTGTGACTTATCAATTCGAAATTAACAAACTTATATCGCCTCCGTGTCCCGAATATACTTCTGAAATCTGCCCTTCATCCGACCAGCGCTTCTGGAGAAGAAGATGTTTGAAGGTTTTAGGGTTTTTTCAAGATGGCCGCCAAACCATGTGACGTATCAACAACAAATTAACAAACTTGAGAAAGGACCTCATGGGGAATATATGTGTTAAGTTTCGTCTTGATCTGTCTTGCCCTTCTGGAGAAGAAGATTTTTAAAATTTATTCATTTTCAATCCAAGATGGCTGCCGAACCTTGTGACCTATGATATCATAAATTTAAATTCTGCTTTCCATCGTCGACCCGAACAGGTGTGTGAAGTTTCGTGTAAATCGGATAAAGTCTATTTTTCTATCCAAGATGGCCGCCAAACCATGTGACTTCTGAGGTAAAATTTTTTTACCATGTATGCAGACTTGAACGTGGAAGGGACTTGCAAATTTTCGCTTCGATGGCTTATGAAATACCAGAGAAAACATTATTTAATATTTTTCTTAAATCCAACATGGCGGCCAAACCATGTGACCTATCACTTTGAAATTAACAAACTTGCATCGCATACATGTCACGAATATAATGCTGAAATCTCGCCTTCATTGGACCAGCGCTTCTGGAGAAGAAGATGTTTGAAGGTTTTAGGGTTTTTTCAAGATGGCCGCCAAACCATGTGACGTATCAATAACAAATTAACAAACTTGAAAGAGGACTTCAGGGGGAATGTGCGTGTAAAGTTTCGCCTCAATCTGCATAGCTGTTCTGGAGAAGAAGATTTTTTTAAAAACACTAAACACAAGATGGCGGCCGAATTACGTCATCGATGACGTCAAGAAAAACATTTTCGTCAGTGATTTTTGGCGTAGATGATGCTCAGAATTTTTCAGATTTTTCCCATATGGCGTTCTACTTGACGAATTTTCACCGGTATATCGCTTCACCTATGACATCATGAAAAATCACACGTGTTCCCCATCGGGAGCTTAGTAAAATGTATCGAGCGAAAAAGTTTTCCATTGCACGGTTTCTGAGATACAGAGGTCCAAAGTTTATCGTTTTTTTCAAGATGGCGCCCGCACCACGTGACCAATGACGTCATAATTATAACGTGATTGTGCTATCAAAAAAGATACATACTGTGGTGAAAATTTTGTCTCGATCGGACTTAGTCTCCCAGAGAAAATGGTTTTTAAAGCGAAAAAGGGTGCAAAATGCCGGCGGAAAAAGAAAAATAATAATAAACAGAAGAAAAACAATAGGGTACCCTGTACTCACAGGGTACCCTAATAACTAGAACTGCCACTTTATAACTGCTGGCAGTGATGACCGGGTACCCAAATGTGTCCGCCTTTGACACAACTGATACAACATGAGACTTAAATCATCGTCGCAAAGTTTCGCATTCATCGGAAAAGCGGTGCCAGAGAAAACATGATTTAATGGTGATACAAACACAGGCCTGCTTCGCGACGGCGTAGAACAGACGAGTGCTGAACCGGGCAGCACAAAGCGTTCAATTTCCTTATTACTGGCGAACAGATTAAAATGATTAAATGATTCTGGCTGCCAAACCACGTGACCGATCAGGTTGAAATTTTAAACTTTTGTTTCGCATGTCGGCTAAATTTCAAATGTGAAGTTTCGTATATACAGAAGCAGCAGTTCCAGAGTAAACATTAATTAATATTTATCCTTCAATCCAAGATGGCGGCCAAACCATGTGACTTGTGACGTCATAATTTTCACCACATGTGCAAACAGGATCGGAGACGATAAGTGCAAATTTTCGCTTCGCTAGGTTAAGCAGTTCCAGAGAAAACATTATTTAATATTTTTCTTAAAACCAACATGGCTGCCAAACCCTGGGCCCGATCCCGTTGAAATTTCAAACCGTCATTCCGCATGACTGTTCCACCATAAATGTGATGTTTCACATTTATTGATGCAGTAGTTCCAGAGTAAACATTAATTAATATTTTTCCTTCAATCCACTATGGCTGCCAAACGTTGCGTCGTACCTCTAAAGGGGGTGAGAAATTTTTATTCGTCATGGAGAGGCGGTCATAGTGGTGGAGTTTCGCCTGGATCTGTTCAGTCGTTTCAGAGAAAAAGACGTTTAAAGATATTATTTTTAATCCAAGATGGCTGACGAACCATGTGACCTATGACATCACAAATTTAATTTCTGCTTCCAACTGGGTATTGCAACACGTTTCTGAAGTTTCGTGTTAATCGGTAAAGGTGCGTTTTTCTATCCAAGATGGCCACCAAACCATGTAACGTGTGATGTCATAATTTTTACCATGCGTGCATACACGATGGTAGATGATAATTACAAATTTTCGATTCGTTTGGTTCAGTGGTTCCAGAGAAAACATTATTTAATATTTTTCTTAAATCCAAGATGGCGGCCAAACCATCTAACGTATCAATTCGAAATTAACAAATTTATATCGCCTACGTGTCCCGAATATAGTTCTGAAATCTCCCCTTCATCCGACCAGCGCTTCTGGAGAAGAAGACGTTTGAAGGTTTTAGGGTTTTTTCAAGATGGCCGCCGAACCATGTGACCGATCAAGAACAAATTAACAAACTTGAGAAAGGACCTCATGGGGAATATATGTGTGAAGTTTCGTCTTCATCTGTCTTGCCCTTCTGGAGATGAAGATTTTTAAAATTTATTCATTTTCAATCCAAGATGGCTGCCGAACCTTGTGACCTATGATATCATAAATTTAAATTCTGCTTTCCATCGTCGACCCGAACAAGTGTGTCGATTTTCGTGTAAATCGGATAAAGTCTATTTTTCTATCCAAGATGGCCGCCAAACCATGTGACTTCTGAGGTAAAAATTTTTTTACCATGTATGCAGACTTGAGGGAGGAAGGCACTTGCAAATTTTCGCTTTGATGGCTTATGAAATACCAGAGAAAACATTATTTAATATTTTTCTTAAATCCAACATGGCGGCCAAACCATGTGACCTATGACTTCGAAATTAACAAACTTGCATCGCATACATGTCACGAATATAGTTCTGAAATCTCGCCTTCATTGGACCAGCGCTTCTGGAGAAGAAGATGTTTGAAGGTTTTAGGGTTTTTTCAAGATGGCCGCCAAACCATGTGACGTATCAACAACAAATTAACAAACTTGAAAGAGGACCTCAGGTGGAATGTGCCTGTAAAGTTTCGCCTCAATCTGCACAGCCGTTCTGGAGAAGAAGATTTTTTTAAAAAAACACTAAAAACAAGATGGCGGCCGAAATACGTCATCGATGACGTCAAGAAAAACATTTTCGTCGGTGATTTTAGGCGTAGATGATGCTCAAAATTTTTCAGATTTTTTCTATACGGCGTTCTACTTGACGAATTTTCACCGGTATATCGCTTCACCTCTGACGTCACGAAAAATCACACGTGTTCCCCATAGGGAGCTTAGTAAAATGTATCAAACGAAAAATTTTTCCATTGCACGGTTTCCGAGATACAGATGTCCAAAGTTTATCGCTTTTTTCAAGATGGCGACCGTACCACGTGACCAATGACGTCATAATTATAACGTGATTGTGCTATCAAAAAGATACATACTATGGTGAAAATTTCCTGTCGATCGGACTTCGTGTTCCAGAGAAAATGATTTTTAAAGCGAAAAAGGGTGCAAAATGCCGGCGGAAAAAGAAAAATAATAATAAACAGAAGAAAAACAATAGGGTACCCTGTACTCACAGGGTACCCTAACTAGAACTGCCACTTTATAACTGCTGGCAGTGATGACCGGGTACCCAGACGTGTCGGCCTTTGATACAACATGGGACTTTCTGCAGATGACAGTCGCAAAGTTTCGCATTGAAAGGATAAGCGGTGCCAGAGAAAACATTATTTAATAGTGATACAAACACAGGCCTGCTTCGAGAGGGCGCGGAACAGACGAGTTCTGAACCGGGCAGCACAAAGCGTTCAATTTCGTTATTACTGGCTTCTAGATTCAAATAATTAAATAATTCTGGCTCCCAAACCGCGTGACCGATCAGGTTGAAATTTTAAACTTTTGTTTCGCATGTCACCTGAATTATAAATGTGAAGTTTCGCATATACAGAGGAAGCGGTTCCAGAGTAAACATTAATTAATATTTATCCTTCAATCCAAGATGGCGGCCAAACCATGTGACTTCTGATGTCATAATTTTCACCACATGTGCAAACACAATTGTAGACGATAAGTGCAAATTTTCGCTTCGCTAGGTTAAGCAGTTCCAGAGAAAACATTATTTAATATTTTTCTTAAAACCAACATGGCTGCCAAACCCTGCGCCCGATCCCGTTGAAATTTCAAACCCTCATTCCGCATGACTGTTGCACCATAAAGGTGATGCTTCACATTTATTGATGCAGTAGTACCAGAGTAAACATTAATTAATATTTTTCCTTCAATCCAATATGGCTGCCAAACGTTGCGTCGTACCTCAAAAGGGGGTTGGAACTTTTTATTCGTCAAGGAGAGGCGGTCATAGTGGTCGAGTTTCGCCTGGATCTGTTCAGCCGTTTCAGAGAAAAAGACGTTTGAAGATATTGTTTTTCAATCCAAGATGGCTGACGAACCATGTGACCTATGACATCAGAAATTTATATTCTGCTTCCAACTGGGTATTGGAACACGGTTGTGAAGTTTCGTGTTAATCGGTTAAGGTGCGTTTTTCTATCCAAGATGGCCGCCAAACCATGTGACGTGTGACGTCATAATTTTTATCATGCGTGCATAATGCCCTCTCGATGATAATTACAAATTTTCGATTCGTTTGGTTAAGCGGTTCCAGAGAAAACATTATTTAATATTTTTCTTAAATCCAAGATGGCGGCCAAACCATGTGACTTATCAATTCGAAATTAACAAACTTATATCGCCTTACTCTCCCGAATATAGTTCTGAAATCTCCCCTTCAGTGGACCAGCGCTTCTGGAGAAGAAGATGTTTGAAGGTTTTAGGGTTTTTTCAAGATGGCCGCCAAACCATGTGACCGATCAAGAAGAAATTAACAAACTTGAGAAAGGATCTCATGGGGAATATATCTGTGAAGTTTCGTCTTAATCTGTCTTGCCCTTCTGGAGAAGAAGATTTTTAAAATTTATTCATTTTCAATCCAAGATGGCTGCCGAACCTTGTGACCTATGATATCATAAATTTAAATTCTGCTTTCCATCGTCGACCCGAACAAGTGTGTGAAGTTTCGTGAAAATCGGATAAGGTCTATTTTTCTATCCAAGATGGCCGCCAAACCATGTGACTTCTGAGGTAAAAATTTTTTACCATGTATGCAGACTTGAGGGAGGAAGGCAATTGCAAATTTTCGCTTCGATGGCTTATGAAATACCAGAGAAAACATTATTTAATATTTTTCTTAAATCCAACATGGCGGCCAAACCATGTGACCTATCACTTTGAAATTAACAAACTTGCATCGCATACATGTCCCGAATATAGTTGTGAAATCTCGCCTTCATGGGACCAGCGCTTCTGGAGAAGAAGATGTTTGAAGGTTTTAGGGTTTTTTCAAGATGGCCGCCAAACCATGTGACGTATCAACAACAAATTAACAAACTTGAAAGAGGACATCAGGGGAATGTACCTGTAAAGTTTCGCCTTAATCTGTCCAGCCCTTCTGGAGAAGAAGATTTTTTTAAAAAACACTAAAAAACAAGATGGCGGCCGAATTACGTCATCGATGACGTCAAGAAAAACATTTTCCGCAGCAATTTTAGGCGTAGATGATGCTCAGAATTTTTCAGATTTTTCCTATATGGCGTTCTACTTGACGAATTTTCACTGGAATATCGCTTCACCTATGACGTCACGAAAAATCACACGTGTTCCCCATAGGGAGCTTAGTAAAATGTATCAAGCGAAAAAATTTTCCATTGCACGGTTTCCGAGATACAGATGTCCAAAGTTTATCGCTTTTTTCAAGATGGCGACCGTACCACGTGACCAATGACGTCATAATTATAACGTGATTGTGCTATCAAAAAAGATACATACTGTGGTGAAAATTTTGTGTCGATCGGACTTAGTATCCCAGAGAAAATGGTTTTTAAAGCGAAAAAGGGTGCAAAATGCCGGCGGAAAAAGAAAAATAATAATAATAATAATAAACAGAAGAAAAACAATAGGGTACCCTGTACTCACAGGGTACCCTAATAATAATAATAAACAGAAGAAAAACAATAGGGTACCCTGTACTCACAGGGTACCCTAATAACTAGAACTGCCACTTTATAACTGCTGGCAGTGATGACCGGGTACCCAGTCCGTCCGCCTTTGATACAACATGGGACTTTCTGCAGATGACAGTCGCAAAGTTTTGCATTGATAGGATAAGCGTTGCCAGAGAAAACATTATTTAATGGTGATACAAACACAGGCCTACGTCGAGAGGGCCCGGAGCAGACGAGTTACAAACCTGGCAGCTCAAGCCGTTCAATTTCGTTATTACTGGCGACCAGATTCAAATAATTAAATAATTCTGGCTGCCAAACCACATGACCGATCAGGTTGAAATTTTAAACTTTTGTTTCACATGTAGCCTAAATTATAAATATGAAGTTTCGCATATATAGAAGTAGTGGTTCCAGAGTAAACATGAATTAATATTTATCCTTCAATCTAAGATGGCGGCCAAACCATGTGACTTGTGACCTCATAATTTTTACCATGTATGCAGATATCATGGAGGATGACAGACGCAAATTTTCGCTTCGATAGGTTAAGCAGTTCCAGAGAAAACATTATTTAATATTTTTCTTAAATTCAACATGGCTGCCAAACCATGTGACCTATCAATTAGAAATTAACAAACTTGTATTCCCTACTCATGTGCAATAGGGGTGTGAAGTTTCCCCTTGATCAGATCAGGTGTTCTGGAGAAGAAGATGTTTGAAGGTTTTAAGGTAAATTCAAGATGGCCGCCAAACCATGTGACCAATCAAGAACAAATTAACAAACTTGAGAAAGGACCTCATGGGGAATATATGTGTGAAGTTTCGGCTTAATCTGTCTTGCCTTTCTGGAGAAGAAGATTTTTAAAATTTATTCATTTTCAATCCAAGATGGCTGACGAACCATGTGACCTATGACATCAGAAATTTATATTCTGCTTCCAACTGGGTATTGGAACACGTTTGTAAAGTTTCGTGTTAATCGGTAAAGGTGCGTTTTTCTATCCAAGATGGCCGCCAAACCATGTGACGTGTGATGTCATAATTTTTACCATGCGTGCATACACGATGGTAGATGATAATTACAAATTTTCGATTCGTTTGGTTCAGCGGTTCCAGAGAAAACATTATTTAATATTTTTCTTAAATCCAAGATGGCGGCCAAACCGTCTAACGTATCAATTCGAAATTAACAAACTTATATCGCCTACGTGTCCCGAATATAGTTCTGAAATCTCCCCTTCATCCGACCAGCGCTTCTGGAGAAGAAGATGTTTGAAGGTTTTAGGGTTTTTCAAGATGGCCGCCGAACCATGTGACCGATCAAGAACAAATTAACAAACTTGAGAAAGGACCTCATGGGGAATATATGTGTGAAGTTTCGTCTTCATCTGTCTTGCCCTTCTGGAGAAGAAGATTTTTAAAATTTATTCATTTTCAATCCAAGATGGCTGCCGAACCTTGTGACCTATGATATCATAAATTTAAATTCTGCTTTCCATCGTCGACCCGAACAAGTGTGTGAAGTTTCGTGTAAATCGGATAAAGTCTATTTTTCTATCCAAGATGGCCGCCAAACCATGTGACTTCTGAGGTAAAAATTTTTTACCATGTATGCAGACTTGAGGGAGGAAGGCACTTGCAAATTTTCGCTTTGATGGCTTATGAAATACCAGAGAAAACATTATTTAATATTTTTCTTAAATCCAACATGGCGGCCAAACCATGTGACCTATCACTTTGAAATTAACAAACTTGCATCGCATACATGTCCCGAATATAGTTGTGAAATCTCGCCTTCATGGGACCAGCGCTTCTGGAGAAGAAGATGTTTGAAGGTTTTAGGGTTTTTTCAAGATGGCCGCCAAACCATGTGACGTATCAACAACAAATTAACAAACTTGAAAGAGGACATCAGGGGGAATGTACCTGTAAAGTTTCGCCTTAATCTGTCCAGCCCTTCTGGAGAAGAAGATTTTTTTTAAAAAACACTAAAAAACAAGATGGCGGCCGAATTACGTCATCGATGACGTCAAGAAAAACATTTTCCGCAGCAATTTTAGGCGTAGATGATGCTCAGAATTTTTCAGATTTTTCCTATATGGCGTTCTACTTGACGAATTTTCACTGGAATATCGCTTCACCTATGACGTCACGAAAAATCACACGTGTTCCCCATAGGGAGCTTAGTAAAATGTATCAAGCGAAAAAATTTTCCATTGCACGGTTTCCGAGATACAGATGTCCAAAGTTTATCGCTTTTTCAAGATGGCGACCGTACCACGTGACCAATGACGTCATAATTATAACGTGATTGTGCTATCAAAAAAGATACATACTGTGGTGAAAATTTTGTGTCGATCGGACTTAGTATCCCAGAGAAAATGGTTTTTAAAGCGAAAAAGGGTGCAAAATGCCGGCGGAAAAAGAAAAATAATAATAAACAGAAGAAAAACAATAGGGTACCCTGTACTGACAGGGTACCCTAACTAGAACTGCCACTTTATAACTGCTGGCAGTGATGACCGGGTACCCAGTCCGTCCGCCATTTGATACAACATGGGACTTAGATGACAGTCGCAAAGTTTCGCATTGAAAGGATAAGCGGTGCCAGAGAAAACATTATTTAATAGTGATACAAACACAGGCCTGCTTCGAGAGGGCGCGGAACAGACGAGTTCTGAACCGGGCAGCACAAAGCGTTCAATTTCCTTATTACTGGCTTCTAGATTCAAATAATTAAATAATTCTGGCTCCCAAACCGCGTGACCGATCAGGTTGAAATTTTAAACTTTTGTTTCGCATGTCACCTGAATTATAAATGTGAAGTTTCGCATATACAGAGGAAGCGGTTCCAGAGTAAACATTAATTAATATTTATCCTTCAATCCAAGATGGCGGCCAAACCATGTGACTTCTGATGTCATAATTTTCACCACATGTGCAAACACAATTGTAGACGATAAGTGCAAATTTTCGCTTCGCTAGGTTAAGCAGTTCCAGAGAAAACATTATTTAATATTTTTCTTAAAACCAACATGGCTGCCAAACCCTGGGCCCGATCCCGTTGAAATTTCAAACCCTCATTCCGCATGACTGTTGCACCATAAAGGTGATGCTTCACATTTATTGATGCAGTAGTACCAGAGTAAACATTAATTAATATTTTTCCTTCAATCCAATATGGCTGCCAAACGTTGCGTCGTACCTCAAAAGGGGTTGGAACTTTTTATTCGTCAAGGAGAGGCGGTCATAGTGGTCGAGTTTCGCCTGGATCTGTTCAGCCGTTTCAGAGAAAAAGACGTTTGAAGATATTGTTTTTCAATCCAAGATGGCTGACGAACCATGTGACCTATGACATCAGAAATTTATATTCTGCTTCCAACTGGGTATTGGAACACGGTTGTGAAGTTTCGTGTTAATCGGTTAAGGTGCGTTTTTCTATCCAAGATGGCCGCCAAACCATGTGACGTGTGACGTCATAATTTTTATCATGCGTGCATAATGCCCTCTCGATGATAATTACAAATTTTCGATTCGTTTGGTTAAGCGGTTCCAGAGAAAACATTATTTAATATTTTTCTTAAATCCAAGATGGCGGCCAAACCATGTGACTTATCAATTCGAAATTAACAAACTTATATCGCCTTACTCTCCCGAATATAGTTCTGAAATCTCCCCTTCAGTGGACCAGCGCTTCTGGAGAAGAAGATGTTTGAAGGTTTTAGGGTTTTTTCAAGATGGCCGCCAAACCATGTGACCGATCAAGAAGAAATTAACAAACTTGAGAAAGGATCTCATGGGGAATATATCTGTGAAGTTTCGTCTTAATCTGTCTTGCCCTTCTGGAGAAGAAGATTTTTAAAATTTATTCATTTTCAATCCAAGATGGCTGCCGAACCTTGTGACCTATGATATCATAAATTTAAATTCTGCTTTCCATCGTCGACCCGAACAAGTGTGTGAAGTTTCGTGAAAATCGGATAAGGTCTATTTTTCTATCCAAGATGGCCGCCAAACCATGTGACTTCTGAGGTAAAAATTTTTTACCATGTATGCAGACTTGAGGGAGGAAGGCAATTGCAAATTTTCGCTTCGATGGCTTATGAAATACCAGAGAAAACATTATTTAATATTTTTCTTAAATCCAACATGGCGGCCAAACCATGTGACCTATCACTTTGAAATTAACAAACTTGCATCGCATACATGTCCCGAATATAGTTGTGAAATCTCGCCTTCATGGGACCAGCGCTTCTGGAGAAGAAGATGTTTGAAGGTTTTAGGGTTTTTTCAAGATGGCCGCCAAACCATGTGACGTATCAACAACAAATTAACAAACTTGAAAGAGGACATCAGGGGAATGTACCTGTAAAGTTTCGCCTTAATCTGTCCAGCCCTTCTGGAGAAGAAGATTTTTTTAAAAAACACTAAAAAACAAGATGGCGGCCGAATTACGTCATCGATGACGTCAAGAAAAACATTTTCCGCAGCAATTTTAGGCGTAGATGATGCTCAGAATTTTTCAGATTTTTCCTATATGGCGTTCTACTTGACGAATTTTCACTGGAATATCGCTTCACCTATGACGTCACGAAAAATCACACGTGTTCCCCATAGGGAGCTTAGTAAAATGTATCAAGCGAAAAAATTTTCCATTGCACGGTTTCCGAGATACAGATGTCCAAAGTTTATCGCTTTTTCAAGATGGCGACCGTACCACGTGACCAATGACGTCATAATTATAACGTGATTGTGCTATCAAAAAGATACATACTGTGGTGAAAATTTTGTGTCGATCGGACTTAGTATCCCAGAGAAAATGGTTTTTAAAGCGAAAAAGGGTGCAAAATGCCGGCGGAAAAAGAAAAATAATAATAATAATAATAAACAGAAGAAAAACAATAGGGTACCCTGTACTCACAGGGTACCCTAACTAGAACTGCCACTTTATAACTGCTGGCAGTGATGACCGGGTACCCAGACGTGTCCGCCTTTGATACAACATGGGACTTTCTGCAGATGACAGTCGCAAAGTTTCGCATTGAAAGGATAAGCGGTGCCAGAGAAAACATTATTTAATGGTGATACAAACACAGGCCTGCTTCGAGAGGGCGCGGAACAGACGAGTTCTGAACCGGGCAGCACAAAGCGTTCAATTTCGTTATTACTGGCTTCTAGATTCAAATAATTAAATAATTCTGGCTCCCAAACCGTGTGACCGATCAGGTTGAAATTTTAAACTTTTGTTTCGCATGTCACCTGAATTATAAATGTGAAGTTTCGCATATACAGAGGAAGCGGTTCCAGAGTAAACATTAATTAATATTTATCCTTCAATCCAAGATGGCGGCCAAACCATGTGACTTGTGATGTCATAATTTTCACCACATGTGCAAACACGATTGTAGACGATAAGTGCAAATTTTCGCTTCGCTAGGTTAAGCAGTTCCAGAGAAAACATTATTTAATATTTTTCTTAAAACCAACATGGCTGCCAAACCCTGCGCCCGATCCCGTTGAAATTTCAAACCCTCATTCCGCATGACTGTTGCACCATAAAGGTGATGCTTCACATTTATTGATGCAGTAGTACCAGAGTAAACATTAATTAATATTTTTCCTTCAATCCAATATGGCTGCCAAACGTTGCGTCGTACCTCAAAAGGGGGTTGGAACTTTTTATTCGTCAAGGAGAGGCGGTCATAGTGGTCGAGTTTCGCCTGGATCTGTTCAGCCGTTTCAGAGAAAAAGACGTTTGAAGATATTGTTTTTCAATCCAAGATGGCTGACGAACCATGTGACCTATGACATCAGAAATTTATATTCTGCTTCCAACTGGGTATTGGAACACGGTTGTGAAGTTTCGTGTTAATCGGTTAAGGTGCGTTTTTCTATCCAAGATGGCCGCCAAACCATGTGACGTGTGACGTCATAATTTTTATCATGCGTGCATAATGCCCTCTCGATGATAATTACAAATTTTCGATTCGTTTGGTTAAGCGGTTCCAGAGAAAACATTATTTAATATTTTTCTTAAATCCAAGATGGCGGCCAAACCATGTGACTTATCAATTCGAAATTAACAAACTTATATCGCCTTACTCTCCCGAATATAGTTCTGAAATCTCCCCTTCAGTGGACCAGCGCTTCTGGAGAAGAAGATGTTTGAAGGTTTTAGGGTTTTTCAAGATGGCCGCCAAACCATGTGACCGATCAAGAAGAAATTAACAAACTTGAGAAAGGATCTCATGGGGAATATATCTGTGAAGTTTCGTCTTAATCTGTCTTGCCCTTCTGGAGAAGAAGATTTTTAAAATTTATTCATTTTCAATCCAAGATGGCTGCCGAACCTTGTGACCTATGATATCATAAATTTAAATTCTGCTTTCCATCGTCGACCCGAACAAGTGTGTGAAGTTTCGTGAAAATCGGATAAGGTCTATTTTTCTATCCAAGATGGCCGCCAAACCATGTGACTTCTGAGGTAAAATTTTTTTACCATGTATGCAGACTTGAGGGAGGAAGGCAATTGCAAATTTTCGCTTCGATGGCTTATGAAATACCAGAGAAAACATTATTTAATATTTTTCTTAAATCCAACATGGCGGCCAAACCATGTGACCTATCACTTTGAAATTAACAAACTTGCATCGCATACATGTCCCGAATATAGTTGTGAAATCTCGCCTTCATGGGACCAGCGCTTCTGGAGAAGAAGATGTTTGAAGGTTTTAGGGTTTTTCAAGATGGCCGCCAAACCATGTGACGTATCAACAACAAATTAACAAACTTGAAAGAGGACATCAGGGGGAATGTACCTGTAAAGTTTCGCCTTAATCTGTCCAGCCCTTCTGGAGAAGAAGATTTTTTTAAAAAACACTAAAAAACAAGATGGCGGCCGAATTACGTCATCGATGACGTCAAGAAAAACATTTTCCGCAGCAATTTTAGGCGTAGATGATGCTCAGAATTTTTCAGATTTTTCCTATATGGCGTTCTACTTGACGAATTTTCACTGGAATATCGCTTCACCTATGACGTCACGAAAAATCACACGTGTTCCCCATAGGGAGCTTAGTAAAATGTATCAAGCGAAAAAATTTTCCATTGCACGGTTTCCGAGATACAGATGTCCAAAGTTTATCGCTTTTTTCAAGATGGCGACCGTACCACGTGACCAATGACGTCATAATTATAACGTGATTGTGCTATCAAAAAAGATACATACTGTGGTGAAAATTTTGTGTCGATCGGACTTAGTATCCCAGAGAAAATGATTTTTAAAGCGAAAAAGGGTGCAAAATGCCGGCGGAAAAAGAAAAATAATAATAAACAGAAGAAAAACAATAGGGTACCCTGTACTGACAGGGTACCCTAACTAGAACTGCCACTTTATAACTGCTGGCAGTGATGACCGGGTACCCAGTCCATCCGCCATTGACACAACTGATACAACATGAGACTTAAATCATAGTCGCAAAGTTTCGCATTTATCGGATAAGCGGTGCCAGAGAAAACATTATTTAATGGTGATACAACCACAGGCCTGCTTCGAGACGGCGCGGAACAGACGAGTTACGAACCGGGCAGCACAAAGCGTTCAATTTCCTTATTACTGGCGAACAGATTCAAATAATTAAATAATTCTGGCTGCCAAACCGCATGACCGATCAGGTTGAAATTTTAAACGTTTGTTTCGCATGTCGGCTAAATTACAAATGTGAAGTTTCGTATATATAGAAGCAGTGGTTCCAGAGTAAACATTAATTAATATTTATCCTTCAATCCAAGATGGCGGCCAAACCATGTGACTTATGACGTCATAATTTTCAACACATGTGCAAACACGAATGTAGACGATAAGCGCAAATTTTCGCTTCGCTAGGTTAAGCAGTTCCAGAGAAAACATTATTTAATATTTTTCTTAAAACCAACATGGCTGCCAAACCCTGGGCCCGATCGCGTTGAAATTTCAAACCCTCATTCCGCATGAGCGTTCCACCATAAACTTGATGTTTCACATTTATTGATGCAGTAGTTCCAGAGTAAACATTAATTAATATTTTTCCTTCAATCCACGATGGCTGCCAAACGTTGCGTCGTACCTCAAAAGGGGTGAGAACTTTTTATTCGTCATGGAGAGGCGGTCATAGTGGTGGAGTTTCGCCTGGATCTGTTCAGTCCTTTCAGAGAAAAATACGTTTAAAGATATTATTTTTTAATCCAAGATGGCTGACGAACCATGTGACCTATGACATTACAAATTTAAATTCTGCTTCCAACTGGGTATTGGAACACGTTTCTGAAGTTTCGTGTTAATCGGTAAAGGTGCGTTTTTCTATCCAAGATGGCCGCCAAACCATGTGACGTGTGACATCATAATTTTTACCACGCATGCACAGACAAAGGTAGATGATAATTACAAATTTTCGATTCGTTTGGTTAAGCGGTTCCAGAGAAAACATTATTTAATATTTTTCTTAAATCCAAGATGGCGGCCAAACCATGCGACTTATCAATTTTAAATTAACAAACTTATATCGCCTTCCTGTCCTGAATATAGTTCTGAAATCTCCCCTTCATTGGGCCAACGCTTCTGGAGAAGAAGATGTTTGAAGGTTTTCGGGTTTTTTCAAGATGGCCGCCAAACCATGTGACCGATCAAGAACAAATTAACAAACTTGAGAAAGGACCTCATGGGGAATATATGTGTGAAGTTTCGTCTTAATCTGTCTTGCCCTTCTGGAGAAGAAGATTTTTAAAATTTATTCATTTTCAATCCAAGATGGCTGCCGAACCTTGTGACCAATGATATCATAAATTTAAATTCTGCTTTCCATCGTCGACCCGAACAAGTGTGTGAAGTTTCTTGAAAATCGGATAAGGTCTATTTTTCTATCCAAGATGGCCGCCAAACCATGTGACTTCTGAGGTAAAAATTTTTTACCATGTATGCAGACTTGAGGGAGGAAGGCAATTGCAAATTTTCGCTTCGATGGCTTATGAAATACCAGAGAAAACATTATTTAATATTTTTCTTAAATCCAACATGGCGGCCAAACCATGTGACGTATCACTTCGAAATTAACAAACTTGCATCGCATACATGTCACGAATATAGTTGTGAAATCTCGCCTTCATGGGACCAGCGCTTCTGGAGAAGAAGATGTTTGAAGGTTTTAGTGTTTTTTCAAGATGGCCGCCAAACCATGTGACGTATCAACAACAAATTAACAAACTTGAAAGAGAACATCAGGGGGAATGTACGTGTAAAGTTTCGCCTTAATCTGTCCAGCCCTTCTGGAGAAGAAGATTTTTTTTAATAAACACTAAAAAACAAGATGGCGGCCGAATTACGTCATCGATGACGTCAAGAAAAACATTTTCGTCAGTGATTTTAGGCGTAGATGATGCTCAGAATTTTTCAGATTTTTCCTATACGGCGTTCTACTTGACGAATTTTCACCGGTATATCGCTTCACCTATGACGTCATGAAAAATCACACGTGTTCCCCATAGGGAGCTTAGTAAAATGTATCAAGAGAAAAATTTTTCCATTGCACGGTTTCCGAGATACAGATGTCCAAAGTTTATCGTTTTTTTCAAGATGGCGCCCGCACCACATGACCAATGACGTCATAATTATAACGTGATTGTGCTATCAAAAAAGATACATACTGTGGTGAAAATTTTGTGTCGATCGGACTTAGTATCCCAGAGAAAATGATTTTTAAAGCGAAAAAGGGTGCAAAATGCCGGCGGAAAAAGAAAAATAATAATAAACAGAAGAAAAACAATAGGGTACCCTGTACTGACAGGGTACCCTAATAATAATAAACAGAAGAAAAACAATAGGGTACCCTGTACTCACAGGGTACCCTAACTAGAACTGCCACTTTATAACTGCTGGCAGTGATGACCGGGTACCCAGTCCGTCCGCCTTTGATACAACATGGGACTTTGTGCAGATGACAGTCGCAAAGTTTCGCATTCATCGGGAAAGTGATTCCAGAAAAAAACATTATTGAAGAGTGATACAAACAGAGGCCTGCTTCGATATGGCGTGGGACTGAAGAGCTACGAACCGGGCAGCACAAAGTGTTCAATTTCCTTATTACTGGCGAACAGATTCAAATAATTAAATAATTCTGGCTGCCAAACCGCGTGACCGATCAGGTTGAAATTTTAAACTTTTGTTTCGCATGTCGGCTGAATTACAAATGTGGAGTTTCATATATATAGAAGCAGCGGTTCCAGAGTAAACATTAATTAATATTTATCCTTCAATCCAAGATGGCGGCCAAACCATGTGACTTGTTATGTCATAATTTTCACCACATGTGCAAACACGATCGGAGACGATAAGTGCAAATTTTCGCTTCGCTTGGTTAAGCAGTTCCAGAGAAAACATTATTTAATATTTTTCTTAAAACCAACATGGCTGCCAAACCCTGGGGCCGATCCCGTTGAAATTTCAAACCCTCATTCCGCATGACTGTTCCAGCATAAAGGTGATGTTTCACATTGATTGATGCAGTTGTTCCAGAGTAAACATTAATTAATATTTTTCCTTCAATCCACTATGGCTGCCAAACGTTGCGTCGTACCTCAAAAGGGGGTGAGAACTTTTTATTCGTCATGGAGAGGCGGTCATAGTGGTGGAGTTTCGCCTGGATCTGTTCAGTCGTGTCAGAGAAAAAGACGTTTTAAGATATTATTTTTCAATCCAAGATGGCTGACGAACCATGTGACCTATGACATCACAAGTTTATATTCTGCTTCCAACTGGGTATTGGAACACGTGTGTGAAGTTTCGTGTTAATCGGTAAAGGTGCGTTTTTCTATCCAAGATGGCCGCCAAACCATGTGACGTGTGACATCATAATTTTTAACTCTCGTGCAGACACGATGGTAGATGATAATTGCAAACTTTCGATTCCTTAGGTTAAGCGGTTCCAGAGAAAACATTATTTAATATTTTTCTTAAATCCAAGATGGCGGCCAAACCGTGTGACTTATCAATTCGAAATTAACAAACTTATATCGCCTCCGTGTCCCGAATATACTTCTGAAATCTGCCCTTCATCCGACCAGCGCTTCTGGAGAAGAAGATGTTTGAAGGTTTTAGGGTTTTTTCAAGATGGCCGCCAAACCATGTGACGTATCAACAACAAATTAACAAACTTGAGAAAGGACCTCATGGGGAATATATGTGTTAAGTTTCGTCTTGATCTGTCTTGCCCTTCTGGAGAAGAAGATTTTTAAAATTTATTCATTTTCAATCCAAGATGGCTGCCGAACCTTGTGACCTATGATATCATAAATTTAAATTCTGCTTTCCATCGTCGACCCGAACAGGTGTGTGAAGTTTCGTGTAAATCGGATAAAGTCTATTTTTCTATCCAAGATGGCCGCCAAACCATGTGACTTCTGAGGTAAAATTTTTTACCATGTATGCAGACTTGAACGTGGAAGGCACTTGCAAATTTTCGCTTCGATGGCTTATGAAATACCAGAGAAAACATTATTTAATATTTTTCTTAAATCCAACATGGCGGCCAAACCATGTGACCTATCACTTTGAAATTAACAAACTTGCATCGCATACATGTCACGAATATAATGCTGAAATCTCGCCTTCATTGGACCAGCGCTTCTGGAGAAGAAGATGTTTGAAGGTTTTAGGGTTTTTTCAAGATGGCCGCCAAACCATGTGACGTATCAATAACAAATTAACAAACTTGAAAGAGGACTTCAGGGGGAATGTGCGTGTAAAGTTTCGCCTCAATCTGCATAGCTGTTCTGGAGAAGAAGATTTTTTTTAAAAAAACACTAAAAAACAAGATGGCGGCCGAATTACGTCATCGATGACGTCAAGAAAAACATTTTCGTCAGTGATTTTTGGCGTAGATGATGCTCAGAATTTTTCAGATTTTTCCCATATGGCGTTCTACTTGACGAATTTTCACCGGTATATCGCTTCACCTATGACATCATGAAAAATCACACGTGTTCCCCATCGGGAGCTTAGTAAAATGTATCGAGCGAAAAAGTTTTCCATTGCACGGTTTCTGAGATACAGAGGTCCAAAGTTTATCGTTTTTTTCAAGATGGCGCCCGCACCACGTGACCAATGACGTCATAATTATAACGTGATTGTGCTATCAAAAAAGATACATACTGTGGTGAAAATTTTGTCTCGATCGGACTTAGTCTCCCAGAGAAAATGGTTTTTAAAGCGAAAAAGGGTGCAAAATGCCGGCGGAAAAAGAAAAATAATAATAAACAGAAGAAAAACAATAGGGTACCCTGTACTCACAGGGTACCCTAACTAGAACTGCCACTTTATAACTGCTGGCAGTGATGACCGGGTACCCAAATGTGTCCGCCTTTGACACAACTGATACAACATGAGACTTAAATCATCGTCGCAAAGTTTCGCATTCATCGGAAAAGCGGTGCCAGAGAAAACATGATTTAATGGTGATACAAACACAGGCCTGCTTCGCGACGGCGTAGAACAGACGAGTGCTGAACCGGGCAGCACAAAGCGTTCAATTTCCTTATTACTGGCGAACAGATTAAAATGATTAAATGATTCTGGCTGCCAAACCACGTGACCGATCAGGTTGAAATTTTAAACTTTTGTTTCGCATGTCGGCTAAATTTCAAATGTGAAGTTTCGTATATACAGAAGCAGCAGTTCCAGAGTAAACATTAATTAATATTTATCCTTCAATCCAAGATGGCGGCCAAACCATGTGACTTGTGACGTCATAATTTTCACCACATGTGCAAACAGGATCGGAGACGATAAGTGCAAATTTTCGCTTCGCTAGGTTAAGCAGTTCCAGAGAAAACATTATTTAATATTTTTCTTAAAACCAACATGGCTGCCAAACCCTGGGCCCGATCCCGTTGAAATTTCAAACCGTCATTCCGCATGACTGTTCCACCATAAATGTGATGTTTCACATTTATTGATGCAGTAGTTCCAGAGTAAACATTAATTAATATTTTTCCTTCAATCCACTATGGCTGCCAAACGTTGCGTCGTACCTCTAAAGGGGGTGAGAAATTTTTATTCGTCATGGAGAGGCGGTCATAGTGGTGGAGTTTCGCCTGGATCTGTTCAGTCGTTTCAGAGAAAAAGACGTTTAAAGATATTATTTTTTAATCCAAGATGGCTGACGAACCATGTGACCTATGACATCACAAATTTAATTTCTGCTTCCAACTGGGTATTGCAACACGTTTCTGAAGTTTCGTGTTAATCGGTAAAGGTGCGTTTTTCTATCCAAGATGGCCACCAAACCATGTAACGTGTGATGTCATAATTTTTACCATGCGTGCATACACGATGGTAGATGATAATTACAAATTTTCGATTCGTTTGGTTCAGTGGTTCCAGAGAAAACATTATTTAATATTTTTCTTAAATCCAAGATGGCGGCCAAACCATCTAACGTATCAATTCGAAATTAACAAATTTATATCGCCTACGTGTCCCGAATATAGTTCTGAAATCTCCCCTTCATCCGACCAGCGCTTCTGGAGAAGAAGACGTTTGAAGGTTTTAGGGTTTTTTCAAGATGGCCGCCAAACCATGTGACCGATCAAGAACAAATTAACAAACTTGAGAAAGGACGTCATGGGGAATATACGTGTGAAGTTTCGTCTTCATCTGTCTTGCCCTTCTGGAGAAGATTTTTAAAATTTATTCATTTTCAATCCAAGATGGCTGCCGAACCTTGTGACCTATGATATCATAAATTTAAATTCTGCTTTCCATCGTCGACCCGAACAAGTGTGTCGATTTTCGTGTAAATCGGATAAAGTCTATTTTTCTATCCAAGATGGCCGCCAAACCATGTGACTTCTGAGGTAAATTTTTTTTACCATGTATGCAGAGTTGAGGGAGGAAGGCACTTGGAAATTTTCGCTTCGATGGCTTATGAAATTCCAGAGAAAACATTATTTAATATTCTTCTTAAATCCAACATGGCGGCCAAACCATGTGACCTATCACTTCGAAATTAACAAACTTGCATCGCATACATGTCACGAATATAGTTCTGAAATCTCGCCTTCATTGGACCAGCGCTTCTGGAGAAGAAGATGTTTGAAGGTTTTAGGGTTTTTTCAAGATGGCCGCCAAACCATGTGACGTATCAACAACAAATTAACAAACTTGAAAGAGGACCTCAGGTGGAATGTGCCTGTAAAGTTTCGCCTCAATCTGCACAGCCGTTCTGGAGAAGAAGATTTTTTAAAAAAAAACACTAAAAAACAAGATGGCGGCCGAAATACGTCATCGATGACGTCAAGAAAAACATTTTCGTCGGTGATTTTAGGCGTAGATGATGCTCAAAATTTTTCAGATTTTTTCTATACGGCGTTCTACTTGACGAATTTTCACCGGTATATCGCTTCACCTCTGACGTCACGAAAAATCACACGTGTTCCCCATAGGGAGCTTAGTAAAATGTATCAAACGAAAAATTTTTCCATTGCACGGTTTCCGAGATACAGATGTCCAAAGTTTATCGCTTTTTTCAAGATGGCGACCGTACCACGTGACCAATGACGTCATAATTATAACGTGATTGTGCTATCAAAAAAGATACATACTATGGTGAAAATTTCCTGTCGATCGGACTTCGTGTTCCAGAGAAAATGATTTTTAAAGCGAAAAAGGGTGCAAAATGCCGGCGGAAAAAGAAAAATAATAATAAACAGAAGAAAAACAATAGGGTACCCTGTACTCACAGGGTACCCTAACTAGAACTGCCACTTTATAACTGCTGGCAGTGATGACCGGGTACCCAGACGTGTCGGCCTTTGATACAACATGGGACTTTCTGCAGATGACAGTCGCAAAGTTTCGCATTGAAAGGATAAGCGGTGCCAGAGAAAACATTATTTAATAGTGATACAAACACAGGCCTGCTTCGAGAGGGCGCGGAACAGACGAGTTCTGAACCGGGCAGCACAAAGCGTTCAATTTCGTTATTACTGGCTTCTAGATTCAAATAATTAAATAATTCTGGCTCCCAAACCGCGTGACCGATCAGGTTGAAATTTTAAACTTTTGTTTCGCATGTCACCTGAATTATAAATGTGAAGTTTCGCATATACAGAGGAAGCGGTTCCAGAGTAAACATTAATTAATATTTATCCTTCAATCCAAGATGGCGGCCAAACCATGTGACTTCTGATGTCATAATTTTCACCACATGTGCAAACACAATTGTAGACGATAAGTGCAAATTTTCGCTTCGCTAGGTTAAGCAGTTCCAGAGAAAACATTATTTAATATTTTTCTTAAAACCAACATGGCTGCCAAACCCTGCGCCCGATCCCGTTGAAATTTCAAACCCTCATTCCGCATGACTGTTGCACCATAAAGGTGATGCTTCACATTTATTGATGCAGTAGTACCAGAGTAAACATTAATTAATATTTTTCCTTCAATCCAATATGGCTGCCAAACGTTGCGTCGTACCTCAAAAGGGGGTTGGAACTTTTTATTCGTCAAGGAGAGGCGGTCATAGTGGTCGAGTTTCGCCTGGATCTGTTCAGCCGTTTCAGAGAAAAAGACGTTTGAAGATATTGTTTTTCAATCCAAGATGGCTGACGAACCATGTGACCTATGACATCAGAAATTTATATTCTGCTTCCAACTGGGTATTGGAACACGGTTGTGAAGTTTCGTGTTAATCGGTTAAGGTGCGTTTTTCTATCCAAGATGGCCGCCAAACCATGTGACGTGTGACGTCATAATTTTTATCATGCGTGCATAATGCCCTCTCGATGATAATTACAAATTTTCGATTCGTTTGGTTAAGCGGTTCCAGAGAAAACATTATTTAATATTTTTCTTAAATCCAAGATGGCGGCCAAACCATGTGACTTATCAATTCGAAATTAACAAACTTATATCGCCTTACTCTCCCGAATATAGTTCTGAAATCTCCCCTTCAGTGGACCAGCGCTTCTGGAGAAGAAGATGTTTGAAGGTTTTAGGGTTTTTTCAAGATGGCCACCAAACCATGTGACCGATCAAGAAGAAATTAACAAACTTGAGAAAGGATCTCATGGGGAATATATCTGTGAAGTTTCGTCTTAATCTGTCTTGCCCTTCTGGAGAAGAAGATTTTTAAAATTTATTCATTTTCAATCCAAGATGGCTGCCGAACCTTGTGACCTATGATATCATAAATTTAAATTCTGCTTTCCATCGTCGACCCGAACAAGTGTGTGAAGTTTCGTGAAAATCGGATAAGGTCTATTTTTCTATCCAAGATGGCCGCCAAACCATGTGACTTCTGAGGTAAAAATTTTTTACCATGTATGCAGACTTGAGGGAGGAAGGCAATTGCAAATTTTCGCTTCGATGGCTTATGAAATACCAGAGAAAACATTATTTAATATTTTTCTTAAATCCAACATGGCGGCCAAACCATGTGACCTATCACTTTGAAATTAACAAACTTGCATCGCATACATGTCCCGAATATAGTTGTGAAATCTCGCCTTCATGGGACCAGCGCTTCTGGAGAAGAAGATGTTTGAAGGTTTTAGGGTTTTTTCAAGATGGCCGCCAAACCATGTGACGTATCAACAACAAATTAACAAACTTGAAAGAGGACATCAGGGGAATGTACGTGTAAAGTTTCGCCTTAATCTGTCCAGCCCTTCTGGAGAAGAAGATTTTTTAAAAAAAAACACTAAAAAACAAGATGGCGGCCGAATTACGTCATCGATGACGTCAAGAAAAACATTTTCCGCAGCAATTTTAGGCGTAGATGATGCTCAGAATTTTTCAGATTTTTCCTATATGGCGTTCTACTTGACGAATTTTCACTGGAATATCGCTTCACCTATGACGTCACGAAAAATCACACGTGTTCCCCATAGGGAGCTTAGTAAAATGTATCAAGCGAAAAAATTTTCCATTGCACGGTTTCCGAGATACAGATGTCCAAAGTTTATCGCTTTTTTCAAGATGGCGACCGTACCACGTGACCAATGACGTCATAATTATAACGTGATTGTGCTATCAAAAAAGATACATACTGTGGTGAAAATTTTGTGTCGATCGGACTTAGTATCCCAGAGAAAATGGTTTTTAAAGCGAAAAAGGGTGCAAAATGCCGGCGGAAAAAGAAAAATAATAATAATAATAATAAACAGAAGAAAAACAATAGGGTACCCTGTACTCACAGGGTACCCTAATAATAAACAGAAGAAAAACAATAGGTTATCCAGTCCATTTGACTGGATACCCTAATAAACAGAAGAAAAACAATAGGGTACCCTGTACTCACAGGGTACCCTAATAATAATAAACAGAAGAAAAACAATAGGTTATCCAGTCCATTTGACTGGATACCCTAACTAGAACTGCCACTTTATAACTGCTGGCAGTGATGACCGGGTACCCAGTCCGTCCGCCTTTGATACAACATGGGACTTTCTGCAGATGACAGTCGCAAAGTTTTGCATTGATAGGATAAGCGTTGCCAGAGAAAACATTATTTAATGGTGATACAAACACAGGCCTGCTTCGAGACGGCGCGGAACAGACGAGTTACGAACCGGGAAGCACAAAGCGTTCAATTTCGTTATTACTGGCGACCAGATTCAAATAATTAAATAATTCTGGCTGCCAAACCACATGACCGATCAGGTTGAAATTTTAAACTTTTGTTTCACATGTAGCCTAAATTATAAATATGAAGTTTCGCATATATAGAAGTAGTGGTTCCAGAGTAAACATGAATTAATATTTATCCTTCAATCTAAGATGGCGGCCAAACCATGTGACTTGTGACCTCATAATTTTTACCATGTATGCAGATATCATGGAGGATGACAGACGCAAATTTTCGCTTCGATAGGTTAAGCAGTTCCAGAGAAAACATTATTTAATATTTTTCTTAAATTCAACATGGCTGCCAAACCATGTGACCTGTCAATTAGAAATTAACAAACTTGTATTCCCTACTCATGTGCAATAGGGGTGTGAAGTTTCCCCTTGATCAGATCAGGTGTTCTGGAGAAGAAGATGTTTGAAGGTTTTAAGGTAAATTCAAGATGGCCGCCAAACCATGTGACCAATCAAGAACAAATTAACAAACTTGAGAAAGGACCTCATGGGGAATATATGTGTGAAGTTTCGGCTTAATCTGTCTTGCCTTTCTGGAGAAGAAGATTTTTAAAATTTATTCATTTTCAATCCAAGATGGCTGACGAACCATGTGACCTATGACATCAGAAATTTATATTCTGCTTCCAACTGGGTATTGGAACACGTTTGTAAAGTTTCGTGTTAATCGGTAAAGGTGCGTTTTTCTATCCAAGATGGCCGCCAAACCATGTGACGTGTGATGTCATAATTTTTACCATGCGTGCATACACGATGGTAGATGATAATTACAAATTTTCGATTCGTTTGGTTCAGCGGTTCCAGAGAAAACATTATTTAATATTTTTCTTAAATCCAAGATGGCGGCCAAACCGTCTAACGTATCAATTCGAAATTAACAAACTTATATCGCCTACGTGTCCCGAATATAGTTCTGAAATCTCCCCTTCATCCGACCAGCGCTTCTGGAGAAGAAGATGTTTGAAGGTTTTTGGGTTTTTTCAAGATGGCCGCCGAACCATGTGACCGATCAAGAACAAATTAACAAACTTGAGAAAGGACCTCATGGGGAATATATGTGTGAAGTTTCGTCTTCATCTGTCTTGCCCTTCTGGAGAAGAAGATTTTTAAAATTTATTCATTTTCAATCCAAGATGGCTGCCGAACCTTGTGACCTATGATATCATAAATTTAAATTCTGCTTTCCATCGTCGACCCGAACAAGTGTGTGAAGTTTCGTGTAAATCGGATAAAGTCTATTTTTCTATCCAAGATGGCCGCCAAACCATGTGACTTCTGAGGTAAAAATTTTTTACCATGTATGCAGACTTGAGGGAGGAAGGCACTTGCAAATTTTCGCTTTGATGGCTTATGAAATACCAGAGAAAACATTATTTAATATTTTTCTTAAATCCAACATGGCGGCCAAACCATGTGACCTATCACTTTGAAATTAACAAACTTGCATCGCATACATGTCCCGAATATAGTTGTGAAATCTCGCCTTCATGGGACCAGCGCTTCTGGAGAAGAAGATGTTTGAAGGTTTTAGGGTTTTTTCAAGATGGCCGCCAAACCATGTGACGTATCAACAACAAATTAACAAACTTGAAAGAGGACATCAGGGGAATGTACTTGTAAAGTTTCGCCTTAATCTGTCCAGCCCTTCTGGAGAAGAAGATTTTTTTAAAAAACACTAAAAAACAAGATGGCGGCCGAATTACGTCATCGATGACGTCAAGAAAAACATTTTCCGCAGCAATTTTAGGCGTAGATGATGCTCAGAATTTTTCAGATTTTTCCTATATGGCGTTCTACTTGACGAATTTTCACTGGAATATCGCTTCACCTATGACGTCACGAAAAATCACACGTGTTCCCCATAGGGAGCTTAGTAAAATGTATCAAGCGAAAAAATTTTCCATTGCACGGTTTCCGAGATACAGATGTCCAAAGTTTATCGCTTTTTTCAAGATGGCGACCGTACCACGTGACCAATGACGTAATAATTATAACGTGATTGTGCTATCAAAAAAGATACATACTGTGGTGAAAATTTTGTGTCGATCGGACTTAGTATCCCAGAGAAAATGGTTTTTAAAGCGAAAAAGGGTGCAAAATGCCGGCGGAAAAAGAAAAATAATAATAATAATAATAATAAACAGAAGAAAAACAATAGGGTACCCTGTACTGACAGGGTACCCTAACTAGAACTGCCACTTTATAACTGCTGGCAGTGATGACCGGGTACCCAGTCCATCCGCCATTGACACAACTGATACAACATGAGACTTAAATCATAGTCGCAAAGTTTCGCATTTATCGGATAAGCGGTGCCAGAGAAAACATTATTTAATGGTGATACAACCACAGGCCTGCTTCGAGACGGCGCGGAACAGACGAGTTACGAACCGGGCAGCACAAAGCGTTCAATTTCCTTATTACTGGCGAACAGATTCAAATAATTAAATAATTCTGGCTGCCAAACCGCATGACCGATCAGGTTGAAATTTTAAACGTTTGTTTCGCATGTCGGCTAAATTACAAATGTGAAGTTTCGTATATATAGAAGCAGTGGTTCCAGAGTAAACATTAATTAATATTTATCCTTCAATCCAAGATGGCGGCCAAACCATGTGACTTATGACGTCATAATTTTCAACACATGTGCAAACACGAATGTAGACGATAAGCGCAAATTTTCGCTTCGCTAGGTTAAGCAGTTCCAGAGAAAACATTATTTAATATTTTTCTTAAAACCAACATGGCTGCCAAACCCTGGGCCCGATCGCATTGAAATTTCAAACCCTCATTCCGCATGAGCGTTCCACCATAAACTTGATGTTTCACATTTATTGATGCAGTAGTTCCAGAGTAAACATTAATTAATATTTTTCCTTCAATCCACGATGGCTGCCAAACGTTGCGTCGTACCTCAAAAGGGGGTGAGAACTTTTTATTCGTCATGGAGAGGCGGTCATAGTGGTGGAGTTTCGCCTGGATCTGTTCAGTCTTTTCAGAGAAAAATACGTTTAAAGATATTATTTTTTAATCCAAGATGGCTGACGAACCATGTGACCTATGACATTACAAATTTAAATTCTGCTTCCAACTGGGTATTGGAACACGTTTCTGAAGTTTCGTGTTAATCGGTAAAGGTGCGTTTTTCTATCCAAGATGGCCGCCAAACCATGTGACGTGTGACATCATAATTTTTACCACGCATGCACAGACAAAGGTAGATGATAATTACAAATTTTCGATTCGTTTGGTTAAGCGGTTCCAGAGAAAACATTATTTAATATTTTTCTTAAATCCAAGATGGCGGCCAAACCATGCGACTTATCAATTCTAAATTAACAAACCTATATCGCCTTCCTGTCCTGAATATAGTTCTGAAATCTCCCCTTCATTGGGCCAACGCTTCTGGAGAAGAAGATGTTTGAAGGTTTTCGGGTTTTTTCAAGATGGCCGCCAAACCATGTGACCGATCAAGAACAAATTAACAAACTTGAGAAAGGACCTCATGGGGAATATATGTGTGAAGTTTCGTCTTAATCTGTCTTGCCCTTCTGGAGAAGAAGATTTTTAAAATTTATTCATTTTCAATCCAAGATGGCTGCCGAACCTTGTGACCAATGATATCATAAATTTAAATTCTGCTTTCCATCGTCGACCCGAACAAGTGTGTGAAGTTTCTTGAAAATCGGATAAGGTCTATTTTTCTATCCAAGATGGCCGCCAAACCATGTGACTTCTGAGGTAAAAATTTTTACCATGTATGCAGACTTGAGGGAGGAAGGCAATTGCAAATTTTCGCTTCGATGGCTTATGAAATACCAGAGAAAACATTATTTAATATTTTTCTTAAATCCAACATGGCGGCCAAACCATGTGACGTATCACTTCGAAATTAACAAACTTGCATCGCATACATGTCACGAATATAGTTGTGAAATCTCGCCTTCATGGGACCAGCGCTTCTGGAGAAGAAGATGTTTGAAGGTTTTAGTGTTTTTTCAAGATGGCCGCCAAACCATGTGACGTATCAACAACAAATTAACAAACTTGAAAGAGAACATCAGGGGGAATGTACGTGTAAAGTTTCGCCTTAATCTGTCCAGCCCTTCTGGAGAAGAAGATTTTTATAATAAACACTAAAAAACAAGATGGCGGCCGAATTACGTCATCGATGACGTCAAGAAAAACATTTTCGTCAGTGATTTTAGGCGTAGATGATGCTCAGAATTTTTCAGATTTTTCCTATACGGCGTTCTACTTGACGAATTTTCACCGGTATATCGCTTCACCTATGACGTCATGAAAAATCACACGTGTTCCCCATAGGGAGCTTAGTAAAATGTATCAAGAGAAAAATTTTTCCATTGCACGGTTTCCGAGATACAGATGTCCAAAGTTTATCGTTTTTTTCAAGATGGCGCCCGCACCACATGACCAATGACGTCATAATTATAACGTGATTGTGCTATCAAAAAGATACATACTGTGGTGAAAATTTTGTGTCGATCGGACTTAGTATCCCAGAGAAAATGATTTTTAAAGCGAAAAAGGGTGCAAAATGCCGGCGGAAAAAGAAAAATAATAATAAACAGAAGAAAAACAATAGGGTACCCTGTACTGACAGGGTACCCTAACTAGAACTGCCACTTTATAACTGCTGGCAGTGATGACCGGGTACCCAGTCCGTCCGCCATTGACACAACTGATACAACATGAGACTTAAATCATAGTCGCAAAGTTTCGCATTTATCGGATAAGCGGTGCCAGAGAAAACATTATTTAATGGTGATACAAACACAGGCCTGCTTCGAGACGGCGCGGAACAGACGAGTTACGAACCGGGCAGCACAAAGCGTTCAATTTCCTTATTACTGGCGAACAGATTCAAATAATTAAATAATTCTGGCTGCCAAACCGCATGACCGATCAGGTTGAAATTTTAAACGTTTGTTTCGCATGTCGGCTAAATTACAAATGTGAAGTTTCGTATATATAGAAGCAGTGGTTCCAGAGTAAACATTAATTAATATTTATCCTTCAATCCAAGATGGCGGCCAAACCATGTGACTTATGACGTCATAATTTTCAACACATGTGCAAACACGAATGTAGACGATAAGTGCAAATTTTCGCTTCGCTAGGTTAAGCAGTTCCAGAGAAAACATTATTTAATATTTTTCTTAAAACCAACATGGCTGCCAAACCCTGGGCCCGATCGCGTTGAAATTTCAAACTCTCATTCCGCATGAGCGTTCCACCATAAACTTGATGTTTCACATTTATTGATGCAGTAGTTCCAGAGTAAACATTAATTAATATTTTTCCTTCAATCCACGATGGCTGCCAAACGTTGCGTCGTACCTCAAAAGGGGGTGAGAACTTTTTATTCGTCATGGAGAGGCGGTCATAGTGGTGGAGTTTCGCCTGGATCTGTTCAGTCCTTTCAGAGAAAAATACGTTTAAAGATATTATTTTTTAATCCAAGATGGCTGACGAACCATGTGACCTATGACATTACAAATTTAAATTCTGCTTCCAACTGGGTATTGGAACACGTTTCTGAAGTTTCGTGTTAATCGGTAAAGGTGCGTTTTTCTATCCAAGATGGCCGCCAAACCATGTGACGTGTGACATCATAATTTTTACCACGCATGCACAGACAAAGGTAGATGATAATTACAAATTTTCGATTCGTTTGGTTAAGCGGTTCCAGAGAAAACATTATTTAATATTTTTCTTAAATCCAAGATGGCGGCCAAACCATGCGACTTATCAATTTTAAATTAACAAACTTATATCGCCTTCCTGTCCTGAATATAGTTCTGAAATCTCCCCTTCATTGGGCCAACGCTTCTGGAGAAGAAGATGTTTGAAGGTTTTCGGGTTTTTTCAAGATGGCCGCCAAACCATGTGACCGATCAAGAACAAATTAACAAACTTGAGAAAGGACCTCATGGGGAATATATGTGTGAAGTTTCGTCTTAATCTGTCTTGCCCTTCTGGAGAAGAAGATTTTTAAAATTTATTCATTTTCAATCCAAGATGGCTGCCGAACCTTGTGACCAATGATATCATAAATTTAAATTCTGCTTTCCATCGTCGACCCGAACAAGTGTGTGAAGTTTCTTGAAAATCGGATAAGGTCTATTTTTCTATCCAAGATGGCCGCCAAACCATGTGACTTCTGAGGTAAAAATTTTTTACCATGTATGCAGACTTGAGGGAGGAAGGCAATTGCAAATTTTCGCTTCGATGGCTTATGAAATACCAGAGAAAACATTATTTAATATTTTTCTTAAATCCAACATGGCGGCCAAACCATGTGACCTATCACTTCGAAATTAACAAACTTGCATCGCATACATGTCACGAATATAGTTGTGAAATCTCGCCTTCATGGGACCAGCGCTTCTGGAGAAGAAGATGTTTGAAGGTTTTAGTGTTTTTCGAGGGTGGGCGCCAAACCATGTGACGTATCAACAACAAATTAACAAGCTTGAAAGAGAACATCAGGGGGAATGTACGTGTAAAGTTTCGCCATAATCTGTCCAGCCCTTCTGGAGAAGAAGATTTTTTTAATAAACACTAAAAAACAAGATGGCGGCCGAATTACGTCATCGATGACGTCAAGAAAAACATTTTCGTCAGTGATTTTAGGCGTAGATGATGCTCAGAATTTTTCAGATTTTTCCTATACGGCGTTCTACTTGACGAATTTTCACCGGTATATCGCTTCACCTATGACGTCATGAAAAATCACACGTGTTCCCCATAGGGAGCTTAGTAAAATGTATCAAGAGAAAAATTTTTCCATTGCACGGTTTCCGAGATACAGATGTCCAAAGTTTATCGTTTTTTCAAGATGGCGCCCGCACCACATGACCAATGACGTCATAATTATAACGTGATTGTGCTATCAAAAAGATACATACTGTGGTGAAAATTTTGTGTCGATCGGACTTAGTATCCCAGAGAAAATGATTTTTAAAGCGAAAAAGGGTGCAAAATGCCGGCGGAAAAAGAAAAATAATAATAAACAGAAGAAAAACAATAGGGTACCCTGTACTGACAGGGTACCCTAATAATAATAACTAGAACTGCCACTTTATAACTGCTGGCAGTGATGACCGGTACCCAGTCCGTCCGCCATTGACACAACTGATACAACATGAGACTTAAATCATAGTCGCAAAGTTTCGCATTTATCGGATAAGCGGTGCCAGAGAAAACATTATTTAATGGTGATACAACCACAGGCCTGCTTCGAGACGGCGCGGAACAGACGAGTTACGAACCGGGCAGCACAAAGCGTTCAATTTCCTTATTACTGGCGAACAGATTCAAATAATTAAATAATTCTGGCTGCCAAACCGCATGACCGATCAGGTTGAAATTTTAAACGTTTGTTTCGCATGTCGGCTAAATTACAAATGTGAAGTTTCGTATATATAGAAGCAGTGGTTCCAGAGTAAACATTAATTAATATTTATCCTTCAATCCAAGATGGCGGCCAAACCATGTGACTTATGACGTCATAATTTTCAACACATGTGCAAACACGAATGTAGACGATAAGCGCAAATTTTCGCTTCGCTAGGTTAAGCAGTTCCAGAGAAAACATTATTTAATATTTTTCTTAAAACCAACATGGCTGCCAAACCCTGGGCCCGATCGCGTTGAAATTTCAAACTCTCATTCCGCATGAGCGTTCCACCATAAACTTGATGTTTCACATTTATTG
>NW_028222116.1:0-74286 GCF_056783735.1 Eptatretus burgeri
CCTTTTAGTAGTCTCTGGAGACTGGCCGTGACGTCACAGGACAGGGCTGCGGATGGCTCCGCCCCGTGATCATGATTGGCGGAAGGCGACGGCGGTGGGCCAATAAAACGGCTCGATTGGAAGTGACGAGGACGGGAGGATAAAAAGGTTCTGTTCGGGGTCGAAAAGGAAAAGGAAAAGGAAAAGGAAAAGGAAAAGGAAGAGGAAGAGGAAGAAGATCGGGACAAAAAGATCGTGTTTTTTTGGTGTGGAGGCTGTTGCGCGGGAAGCGTACTTGTTGTTGTGCTGATTCGATCGTGTTCTTCATCGTGTCTTGGACCCTTGCTGAGCCTCGTGCCTCACCTTGGTTGGCTCTGGGGTTCTGCTGACTCTGAGTACGGGGTCGAACGGCGGGCGGACCTGCCTCCCTCTCCTGCTCGCAATTTGGCGCCAGAACTGGTTCCCTGGCGGCTGTGAGCGGACTTGGGCCAAGACCAGGAGGTCGACAGCACCACGGTTTCTCCTGCCCCCCTGACGAGAGCAAGGCCAGCTCGTCCGACGCCGATCCAGGGACTGTTGCGTCCACACCCCGGTCCAGCCTGACCACCAGAAATAGCTACGTTTTGTGTGTGTGTGTGTGTGTGTGTGTGTGTGTGTGTGTGTGTGTGTGTGTGTGTGTGTGTGTGTGTGTGTGTGTGTGTGTGTGTGTGTGTGTGTGTGTGTGTGTGTGTGTGTGTGTGTGTGTACTTGGCGCCTTAGAGGGTTTGAGATCTGTATATTCATTGGAATTGTCTGTGTTTTCCCCACGCCCGATCCCACACCATCCCGTCAAATCGCCCCGGATCCCTCTTCTTGCCGAGTCTTGTTATTTCTGGTTAATAATAAAAACAAATAAACATCATCGTTATTATAAATAAACATCATCAACTCAGTGAAAAGTGACTCGTGCCACCTTCCTCGTCCCGTTTGCGATTGAGCGATTAGAACCGCCATGTTTGGGTTATAAATAAATAAACCGCCTCCATCGTTTCGGCTCATTCTACATTGGCGGGACTGCTCAAGTCCCGCGGACGTCACAATATTTTAATATGTGTAATAAGCTTTCATTTGACACCAATTTTGTGATTTTATGTTTACATTTGACAGAGATATTGACATTTTGCCGATCTTTGTGAGATTCGTCTATTTTTGATTGCTTAGCTTAATCAAGCATCGTGAAAATGAGTTATTTTTCTGGGAACATCCTTTTTCTGATACTTGGGATATATATGAACACTGTGGTATTAGTGAAAAATTGTCACGGGGGGGTGGGGGTAGGGGGTGGGGGGTGCAAAGTAGGTCCCACTGGCCCGCGGCCTATCATGGGTTGTTCCGTCGAACACCGATCGAAGTTTGAGTTGAAGTTCAATTCACCAAGTGATTGGTGACAGTAAACACCACGTGATAGAAAAGGGAACATCATGTGAACACACAGATTTACATCCATGGAGCCGATTTTACTTTTTATAACATCACAAGTAAATTCATCATCTTGAAACGTCGATAATGTAACATTGTTAATATAATTTATTTATTTAAATTTCCCCAAAACAAGGCTGAAAACTCCTCCAGGTGTTTGGCTTGTTCAGGTGAAATCCCAAGGATGTGATGAGGAATAAGAGAGTTTATCTTTGTTTGGAAACTTGATCAAAATGTTGGTTTACACAGAGAAACAGTGTATTTCGATCTCTGATTCCGACACTGATTCCACCATCATCAGCAACTCTGAAGGTTCTCGATGTGTTGAAACTGATCAGTGGGATTTGGAATAAACTATTGAGAGATAAAATTAGTGATGGAAACGATTTGGGGCGATTGTGGAGCCGAATCGTTTCGATCCTGATGTGAGTGAATGAGACGAAGATGGAGACGATGGAGGTGTTGGTGAGGATGGAAACACCGGCCGGTCACATGTTCACTCCACATTGATGGGTTTTGTTTTTCAGTTGAGGGTTTAGAAGGGATTTTGTATCCATTGTTAAATCAGTTTAATGTGTTACGACAGCGGAAACGCGACATGGACACGGCACAGGCACGGACACAGCACGGCACGGCAAGGACACTGCACAGGCACGGACGCTGCATGGACTCCATTGACAAAATGGCTGACGACTGCTTTGTCCCTCCTTCACAGGCTGACCAGGTGTCCTGTACATCCCGTTTTACAGGATCATCCCGTTTTAAACTTTCTTGTGACAGCATTTGTGTTTGAGGTCGTGCCGAGTCATGTCCTGCTGTCGTATCGGTGTCCGTGCTGTGTCGATGTCCCACCCCATTGGAGGGGGTGGGGCGGGGGGATGTAGGATGTGGTGGGTATTTTGGGGTTGATAGTTGGTGGGCGATTGTAAGGGGATGGTGGAGAGAAGGGGGGTGTTTGGGGTGTTGGGAGGTAGAGTGGGGGCGATGGTTGATGGAGGGTTGTGGGGGATGTTGTAGGGGAGTGATCATCTGTGTACATGTGCTGGTAGCTGGGTGGAGATGGTGTTCGGGTTTTGAGCGATGGCTGTTTCTTCCGCCTTATCGTGGAGATGGCGTCCTCTCTCATTTGTGGTGGATAACCAGAACGTTTCGCCATCTCTGTTGATTCATAACAGTTCTCTTTACCCTTTTCTGACCACAAAAGTGAACATTTTGAGGCCCGATCCACACTTGGGTATTTCGGACAAACCTCTTCCAATTTCTGGCAAACCTTGGGTGTTTCCACCATTGGTGGAGCATGAAACTATCTCGGTTTGTATTCCGTACTGTGCAAGCACCAAGGACTCATCGACTCGGCATTTTTGTGAAAAATATAATTTATTCGACGTTTGAGTGAAATCGTACCACGATGAAACCCGTATTCAATGTGAAACGGATCTCGCGGTGTACTTCCATGTGTGACGTCACGGCTCAGTTTGAAGATGGATAAAATTTCGACTTTTATTGCAAAAGTACCTTCTTTATTAATCATAAATCGGAAAAAGACACATCATATCTATTTTGTGGATTATCAAAGGATAGATAAGAGAGGCAAGGCGTTCTGAGCGTTAAAAAGCAATGTGAACGAGGGAAAGGGGGCGTGGCTACAGTCCATTGTGACGTCACAATGAGAATTCCAACAATAGGGAACTCTAATACAGAGCGGTGTGTTAAATCTTCAGTTCGTGGATAGCCGTGCACCAGCCATGTTGTTTCCCATCGCGCTGTTCGTGCTCACCATCCTCGGAAGTGAAGCGTCCCGTCCATCACAACAGGTAAGGGGGGATTGTGAGAAATAACAACATATTGTACTCGGGGAAGGTACACAACACCATGGGAGTCCCTTTCTTTGTAGTTTTGGAAATGATGCCTGCACGGAGGATTTAAAATGGGGGTTGGTGTGTGAGTGAGGGGTGTGTGTGAGGGTGTACGTGTGTGTGTTTGTGTGTGTGTTCAAAAGCATAGCATATTCTCTCTGCTGATTCTCCCACTCCCACCCCCCCGCCCCCCCCCCTCTGTGGTGGCTATCTTCATATGTGTCTGGCCAACGGTTATGTACGTGCATAATTTATGCTCCACAGCACGTGTGCTTTCCCTTCCCCTCATCTCACCCTGCCTTCCCTTCCCCTCACCCCTCCTCTCCCTCCCTCCTTGCTCCCCCTCCCCCCCCCCCTCTCCCCCTATTTTTGGTCCTCCTCATTGTATTCCCATCAGCGAAGGGACAGGTAGTATTTTCCAATGGAATCCCTTGTATAATCTTCCTTGTCTGCCCTTAAAATCGTTGTTGCGACTCCTTTTGTAACGTTAAAATCGTCGTTGCGACTATTGTTGCGGTTCTCGGAACCGTGCGCATACAACATGCAGGTGTCCCAAGTCAGTTATGCCGTGATGATGTGTTGAGGAACAAGAGAGTTTATCTTTGGTAAGAAACTGCAGGTTAACTTTCCCCCCACCAAGCAAACTTGGAATTTGTCCCTTCAGAGCAAGTGTTCCTTCCTGGTCGTGTCGATGGAGGAATAGTCACAGCATTACTTCCCAAATTCCCAAATTATTTCCCAAATCCTTGTGCAAACATCGTACAAATGATAAACTCTCGAACATTCCCCAAGCCATTGTGTTTGTATTCTAAAAAAATTCAAGATCATGTTGTTGCTTTGTCATGAACTTTTGGCACTTGTAAAATAATTGTAAAAACATTTAGTTCAATTTAAAATGAAATAAACATTCCTCCTACCCCCGCCCTTGTCTATCTCCATAGGTTATCGAGAATAATGCTGCTGAGGATGGAGGGATGTCTGTGGTTCGTGACGTCACGTTTGTCACAATTTCCTTCCTTTTGTTTTATGTTTTAATCACATTTGATCCATCACGTTGGTTCAACAAGAGGGGGAGCCCCAAAAGAAAGCTCTGCATTCACTGGTAAAGAACACAAGTGACTTATTCATCAATATTTATCAAGTCTTCATCCACGAGGGAACAAGATCACTCTGATATTTGAAGATGCTATGTTGTGTACGATGTTATGTTGGATTATAAGGACTTGAATGTTTTTTGCTCAATATGGAATATGTTGTTTTATTACTGGAGATGACAAGGTGTCCAAAATCCATTGGTGACATTGTTTTTCATCCAATATTTTGGGGCCATCTTGGATTTCAAAATGGCCACCATGTTCCACCAAATTTCATTATCACTTGGGCTGTGAATATCATATGAAGTCTGTTTTGGTGGCAATACCCATATTTATCATGCCAAGAAGTTAAAAACACACTTTTAATTTTCTTGATGTTATGTATGGTGACCATCTTGGATTTCAAAATGGCTGTGATGAACAAACCCACTTTTGCTGTATTAATCAAAGTAAAATTTGGTGTAAAAACCTCATTGGTCATTTACAGGTGGGGTATAACTTTGGTTAGCCTTCACTTTGGAAAACCGTTTGTAATTATAGTTGTGTATTCAGTAACCTGTGTGTCAAAAAACCTGGGAAAGTTTCAGAAAGTCTATCTTGGAATTCATGAAAAATCTGCACTTCTGCAGTCCAGCAATGTCGATACACTGCCCCTCATCAACGTGGTCTTGAAGAACACTGAAGAACTCGGTCTGTGGCAATAAATACAACACTCACTGGACGCTGGATGATTGGTTCCCTGTTTTCAATTGATTTGGCTTTACAACATGGACGCTGAATGTACTTTTCCCAGTTTTTGTGAAGCGGGACGTGTGGTGGTTCAAAATGTCACGAGACTGTCAATCCCCAGAAGACAGCACGTCCGCAAGCCTAACTTTCCAGGCATCATATCAACTGCTGTTCACAATTTCTTGGATTGTTTTCTCCCATGTTACCAGGAATTGGCCCTTCTGGAGTTTTTCATGTACTTTTGAGTTTTCCTCACCTTTGGTTGGTTGACAAAATACACATTTTAATTTGACAAACACTGTACTGCTCAAACGAGTCTGCTTTATAGATTCTGAAGCAATGGGTTGTCCTCTTTGTCAGAAAAGTTGTGTCTTATGAAGCAACAGCAAGTTTGCTCCTTCTTCTTTCATCTCTATCCAGGTGACTCGGTTTTTTTTATGTCAATCTCTGTGTCAAGTAGCTTTCTTAGCTTGAAGCTGGTTTGCTGTAATTCCAGCAGCCTTTGTCCAACTCACACAAATTCTGGATTGTAATAATCTGCCTCTTTCTGGACACACTTTAGAAAAGTTTCAAATGCTGATTCCTTGAAGGTTCTGCATTGAGTATGAACAAGCTTTTCACAAGGACCTCTCTGGCAATGCAAGCAGAGTTTAAAATATGTTGTTGGTTTGGTGAACGGGAGCTCTTTGGGAGATCCCATCATCTCTTTGGGAGATGCCATCATCTCATGAAACATGAGAAGTTGATGATTATTCAAGTGAAAGAACAATGAGATTTTTGTTTTTGTAATAACAATCTGGCTGAAATAATGAAGGATAACCAGACATGGATAGATTCCGCATGATGATTTCCTTTCTATTCAGATTGATTTTATTATTAAATGTGTTTACAGTACATTTCCCAATTCACCAAATGGTCGTTCCTTATTGTCCTCCATATTTTGTTAAATGTTAACAAACAGTTTCCTCAAAGCTCTTTATATTTACTGAGTGACAGTTTTTCTTGCAGCTCTTTCTATGATAATTTGATCCACGGTGAATATTCTAAAAAGTCCATTTTCTGTGATCTTCGTCTATGATGTACAAGTGAAGTAATTGAATTTTTTTTATATCCAGTACCTGATGATATTGTAACGGTTCTCGGAACCGTACGCATACAACATACAGGTGTCCCAAATCAGTTATGCCGTTAAGTATATGTGTCGACAGAATCCCTCCTTGTGTGTAGTGGGATTGAAGGGGTGCGCTGCGATGTTTTTTCAGTTGGGGTAATAAATCTTTATATCCCATCCTCCATTGCGATCCATGGTACCCGAGTGCTTGCAGCCTTCGGTTCGCTGGCAACAACGTACCGCGATCCACCTGTTGTCCCTGGAGCCTCGTTTTTCCGAGACAGATTCTTCGCTGTCGCACGCAGTTCATAGTCGGCTTCGCCAAATGCTCCAACTCTTTCTTGACGAGTCCACACGCGTGGAGTGGGCGGGCCTCGCCGGTGCCTGGCTGATGCCCTGCCCAGAAAGGGCGGACCCATGGGAGCCCCGTCCAATCAGGGCGGACAGTGACGTCAGTTTTGACCAAGGCCCCGCTGAAGGAGGTCTATAAACCAGAACATCATCCTCAGTTTTGAGTTCTTTGCGGGTCGTTCGTAGAGTTCTTTGGGGGTCGTTCGTTCTGTGCTTGGAGGCTGGAGTTGGTTGGAAAACGAAGCGGTTCCCGTTGCTTGGCTCCGCTCACGTCTCGCCCCGACGGCCCGACTCTTGGTCCCGGCCCACTCGAGCTCCTCCATGGACCCGAACTCCAGACGGGCGGCTGTGGACCTGACTTCACGACTGTTGGCAGGTGCTGCACCATGGAGCATTCCTTTCCCCGAGATTCAGGTACTCGAAAGAACTGCGACTTCAGCCCACCTCCCGCTTTGGCTGCAAAAGGCCTTTCCCCTCAACTGGTATTATTTTGTCTGAGTGTGTGGCACCAGTCTAATAAGTAGAAACTGTATTCGTGTTTTCGGTCATTGTAAATCTTGCCTGTATAATTACCGTGTAAGTCTGTTCTGTGTCTGCTTTGTAAGTTGCTGTAAATTGTTGCACTACATCTTCTTTCTTTCCCCTGCATTACACCCCAATAAACCTTTTTCTGTGCCACGTAAATTTCCTCGTTTTTATTATAAATAATTTATTGCAGAAATGTTCCCAGTTCGTTTTCGTCTTTTCCTTCATTGGGCCAGCATGGTTCGGGTCTGAGTTTTAGTCGGGTCTTTGTTCCCATTAAGCTGTTCATCCGAGCCGGCACGACTTTGGCAGTTCCGCTCGACTGCACCCAAACCGGAGTTGGTAGTCGGTCGTTGGAACTCTACCGCAGTCGGTCGAGTGACCCGGTTCGAGCAAGATGTGCCGAGGGCGTGGTTACCCTGTAGACGACACCGCGTGGTTAATTAGGTAAATTGGTTCCAGAGAAATAGAACCTACGCTACGCGGTGGAGGTATTGGCGTCCACGGTTGGTTAAGCGACCTGCCGCCTCACGGAGTTATCCGTGAGCGACGGCCTCCAATTCCGGAGAGTCCGGTGGGAATTGACGTAACTCCCCACACCTTGCGGACATTCTTGCCACGAGTCCCCGGCCCGCAACAATATGAATGATGTCCCACGCATGTTGCACAAGTTTATTGTGAATATTAACTAAAACTCACCTCCTTCGTGTTGATTTCCAAGGAATAGTTTGTTGGTCAATGTCGAAGTTGTGGGACAAAGTACTTCTGAAATGGATATTTTATAATCCAAATGGCCGCCAAATGACGCCATTAAAAAATGCTGCCAATGGAATTCCAGCGAAGTCAGACATAATTTCCAAAAAAAGTCACAATTTCCTTCTTTCGCAAAACAAATGTTTAAGTTCATAACATCCTCCACCATTACATGAAATTCTTCAAATAATCAAGTGTGATTCATCGTTCCACATCGTTCCGAAGGACATTGTTTAAGTTACATCTGTATGTTCCATATTCCGTATCCTCCAGAACTGTAACACTCGTGGAACATGTTTGTTTATGTTTTACAAAACCATGTGTTCCATACTTTTCATGTGATGTAATACTTCATTTTACCTTGAACTGATAATGTTTTTTTGTTTTGTTGCAGTTTACGATGTCGATGTAAAGTGAAAAGAAAAAATGAATCAAAAGACGATCCACCATTGGTAATGATGGTTCTGGAAACCGAACACCTTGAAATTCAGAAAGGAGAGGGAAAGGAGGTTCTGGAAATTCCTGAAAAAATGGAGTTCATAGCAAAACAGAACATTGTAGACAAAGCAGAAAAGGAAGAGGAATATGAAAAAGAGAAACAAAAGGTTTTACGAGGAGAGGAAGAAAAGCTTCAGGAATATGAGGCTCAGTTGGTCGAAACCGAAAGAAATCTCTTACAAAGAGAGAAGTTTGTGCAGCAAATGGAACATGAGTTGATGGAAAAGGATGTGCAACGGAAATTGGAAAAAGAATTATGGATAAAGGAGGAAGAGGATCGGAAGAGAGGAGAGGAGGAACAGCAGAGGCAGAAAAATGAAGAAGAGCAGAGAAAAATGAATGAACAGGAGAGGAAAAATGAAGAAAGGCTCAGGATGAGAAAGAGAGAAGAATCCACACGAGCTAAAGAGCGATTCCAAGTCCGAATGTGGGAAAAACGCAAAAATAAAGAACTTGATCAGAAAATGCTGTTTGTAGAACACAGAATGTTCGAGATTGATAACTGGAAGAAACGAGTGCAGCAGCGGGAGCGATACCTGCAGATCAGTCAAGAACAGGAGATGGAGCGACAAGGTGTGATTAAAGTATTCATGAATGGGAAAGATGAGGAGATAAAGAAACGGCAGCTTCGTATGCACCAACAAGGAGAGGAGTTTAAAGATGGAGAGTACCGGCTGCTTAAATTAGACGAAGAGACTCGTGTTAGAGAGAGAGAGCACCGGGAAGAACAAAAACAACGTGAAATTAGATGGAAACTGAAAGAGTTCATGTTAATGGTACGAGAACGAGAGATGAGGGATAGGAAAAATAACGTGGAGTTAAGGGAGAAGGGGGTCTTGGAAAGAGAGAACAAAGTACAAAATGCAGGAAAGCTTGATGAGAAAAACGAGGAAGAAGTGCTTGGAAGGAATGATGGGCTGGAGCAGCAACAGCAGCAACAGGACAATGTTGATTTGCTGCCGACGACTGAACCGAAGCCTCAGAATGATGACGGGCTGGAGAAACGACAACTTTACAGTGTTGCCCTCCAACAACAACCGAAGCCTCGGTGTGCAGACCGGTTACATCATCAGAAACAGCACGATGTTCATCGACGGCCGCCCAAACGGGAGACCCACCATTCTTTTCAGTCTGAGTTTCTCAAGGATGAACGAGCGGAAATTGAAAGGCGCAAATACAACCTCGTGTTCCGTGGAGTGAAGGAGGGAAAAGGTGAACATGACAAGGAGGCTGTGGCAAAATTAATAAAAGCCATGAACCTGGAGATCGAGCCTGAACAGACTTTCCGCATCGGACGCTATGTTGAGAACAGGTTCAGACCCATGAAAGTTGTTTTCAGATGCGAGTCTGATCGGAATCAGGTTCTTACGAACAATAAAAGATACGGAATTTGAAGGATCCCTCTCTCTGGACAAGAAACATTTTCATCACTCCAGATTACACTCAGCTTCAAAGAGAAACACTCGAGATGCTGTTGAGTGATCTTGATAAAAAGAGAGAAAGTGATCCAAACGGGCGATACACCATTAAAGGAGACAAAGTCGTCCTCCTCAAGAAGCCCAAGGGTGAACCTCATTTCCGTAAATGATGACCATCCCTCCTCATCTCCGTAGATCATGACCATCCCTCCTCATCTCCGTAGATCATGACCATCCCTCCTCATCTCCGTGGATCATGACCATTCCTTCTCATCTCTGTAGATCATGACCATCCCTCCTCATCTCCCATCTCACATCATACAGTCTCCTCATGCTGCACACTTTAAAAGAAAGACAGAGTATATTCTGTTGAAAACAATTTCCTTCAACGCACGGTCTCTTCCAAATACCTGAGATCACATCGGAGCCGAAACCGAAACCTTTTTTGAAAGTACAGACAAGGAAAGGATTTCATTCCTGATGGATATTTTACATTTAATAAGAACAAGAACCTGAACTTTGAAAGTAAAGGCACCAAAGCTGCAGAAAACCATGGTGGGGTCTTATTGTTGAGGAAAAGGAATTCATCACCGACTTCCATTGTTCATTGGCTGCCTCCTGAACGGAAACCTCACCGTGATGACGGCCAGCAACAACACGAAGCCATGTGCCATGCAAGACCTTCAACAGGTGAGAACTTTTCATTACCTTTTTACAGGTTGGGTAAACTCACCGGGTGCAAACACAACCAACCACAAGATCAAAAACACAACCAACCACAAGATCAAAAGCACAACCAACCCCAAGATTGATGAAGAAGAATATCCTTCATTGTGAAGATAATTGCAATTATACTTTCGTGGTAAGGCAACTTATTGGCATGGTCATCCCCATGCAGAATATAAAACAAGAACTTTAACTCCCTTCGATTGGATGAGATCACCTGATTCACCTTTTTTGGCCAGGAGCAAGACCCAGGGGCAAAAGGTCTTTCTCAACCCACACCACATACAATGTTTGTTTGCATATTCTGTGACACCAACCTCTCTGGAGCATTTCTACAGTGGGTGTCACTTCGAATTGTGGTACACGTTCTTTTTTCTTCAGGCCATTTTGTATAGTGGGGGTCAAATCAGGTTTTCACACCAATATTAGAACAAGGTTGAGAGGTGGGTTGATTTAAACGACTGTATTTTCCAAATTATTCGCTCAAATTTGACATGATATACATGGATGGAATGAGAATGGATTATACTACATGTAGATTCGAGTTGCTGTTGGTGGGGTAATATTCAGAATGTGTACATGGAATCCAAATAATGTGGAGAGAAGCATTCTCAGTTATTCTCATATGAAAATTTGACACCAAAGTATCAAAATATCTGTTGCACAAATACACAATATACCAACGACCACTGTGTCATTGACGAGGAATTCTGTTGTGGCTGAATGTCCCCTCCGAGAAGCAAGCCACTTGATGAACTCACTCCACCTTAAACGGAACATTGCTTCCATGACAAGTTTGTGAGCCCTCACCCCGCGGTTGTATGATTTGCCTTGAAGAAGAGAAGTTGTCCTGCTGTTACCATCGACCTCAGATTCAATCAGAAGATCTTCAGTGCCTGAGTTATCATACTTTTTGCCCAGAAGAGTTAGAAAGTTCAGGGCAATATGGAATCCTCCCATGCGGATGATGGAATTTGAGAACTCATCTGGCACTCTCCACTGGATCTCTTTTGCCTTGACGTCGATGACGAGGTGAAATGTGAGCACGACAGTCTTCTGCCCTTGGCTTGCCATCATCTGTTGTGTGGTTTTCATCACTGTATAGATTGTGCTATACTCAGTGGGAGAGCCTTCAATCATTGGACAATATCCAACAACAGTGTGACTTGAAGTAGCACAGGACACCATTGCATGGAAGCCACTCCAGCCAGATACTTTCTGTTCGCAAGGTCAACTCGATGATTCGACAGGATGCTGATATCAAATAGTTTGGTGGGGCAAAGCCGACACAATGCGCAAGCCAGATCGACTACACATGCTGATGTGTGGACAGGTTCTAAGTACTGTAACCAGTTCCCATGTGCCTTATCCACAAAATCTACAACACTTGGCTTTTTGCCGTATGCGCTGAACTGTTGCATAGATTGTAGCATGATTGTGCTGTCGAGAGATCTCTTCCTCTGAGAATGGTCAGCTATCGGCGTGTGATTTGGTAATGGCCCAAATTGCCCCCGTTGATACAGAACCAGAGTTGTGGTATGGGTGGTGTGTTTCCCATCCAGCGTCTCCTCATTAATGTCATTATTGTCACCAGCCATCTGGATGAAGACACCAGAACAGATGTTCGATGGAATGACAACTCCAATTTCTTCTGTTTTAGTCAGAATCTCCTTTGCCAGTCAATCGCCTCTATGTCATTGTAGGACGAACAGTGGCCCATTTGGTTAAGCAATGTTATCAGTTCCTTTGAACCAATTATGAAACAAACTGCCGTGGCGAGACTGGTGTGCTTCAGAGTCTTAAGTCCTGCATGTGACGAGCAATGAAGTAGATCTTGCGCCACCATGATGACCTTCCTCTCATCTGATTGATTCTTGCATTCTGCCGGAAAGTTCCCAGCATTGTCACTATCATCAGCCGAAATTACCCAGCGTAAGGACCAGTATACACTGTCTGGTATAAGTGATTTCACTGTGATGAGACTCAGATCGTCCGTGTTCAAAGGCTTGACAGGAATACCATTGCACTCAGCAATATCCCCTCTGATCAGCATCGCAGTACGATACAGAAGTTTAGTGCGTTCTGTCTGATGCAAAACTTGTTCATCAGCGGAAGAATCTTCGTCTTCATGGGGCTCAAATGTTTTTTTGAAGGCTGCATTCAGAACATCTTGCAGTGATATTTAGCTTGCATACATCAGTTCTGATTGCTCTCTAATTCGGGGCTGGTGGAATACCACCTCATCGCCAAAATGCCTTATCAATCTGTCCTTCAAATGCTGCTTTGTGTATCTGATGGACTTATCTTGGTCAACACCGTGTGTAACTTGAAGACGTTGATATTTTTCGAGAAGATTGTGCAGATCGTCTGCCTTGCCATGCTTCAAATCTGTTTTAAGGTCATCAATTGAGTCCCGGAAAGCGCTGGTGTATTTATCTTCATTTTAGCTGGCCTTAAAAGTGTGATGTTTGATGTTTGACTTCCTGATGTACTTTGAAAAGCATACTGTTACGACTGTGGAAATTCGTAATACACCATAAAGGGTCCTCAGGTGAGATATATCGGTAAGTTCATGTGTAGTCAGCCCAAACCCGTTGTTAAGAGGGAATACATGTGATCCATTCGGGCTGCGATTCTTCAGATAGTCGTTTTTCTTTTGCTGTCGTTAATTTGGTGTTAGAACAACAACGAACATCGCCACAACCAACATCTCAACGATCACGCCATTCAGTACATGACGCCAACAATCACGCCATTCACACCACGACGCCACCTTCCACAATGACGCTACCACATATTCGTCACTCGCCATTCAACGGGCACCGTGCGGTCACGATCTCCGCGGGACGGATGAAAGGAGCGGAGTGGCAGCAGCAACAGGGTGCGAAGGGGCATCTCCCGCCCAAAACTCCCGCTTGAATATCTCCCGCCGGATTTTCCCTCCTGCTTTTCCCGCGTTTTGGCATGGGGGAGGTGCGATTTGAGCCAGAGGTAAAAGGTGAAAAAGGTGGGGGCCTGATTTTGGGGGAATAATTCCCTGGCCCCGAGCCAAAACTGACTTTCCTCGTCCCCGCACGGCGCGGGGAGGGGGAAACGAGAAGGCACGCCCCTTTTGGGAAGCTTCCAGAAGGGAGGTGGAGCCAGAAATGGGGCAGAGCCCCACCCTCCAAAAGGAGAGAGTTTTTGGAGAGTCCTTGCTCTTGGTTGGTTCGGTCAATTGTCGAGAGTTGTGGTGATTGTTCCTGGTCGGAGGTTCGGTTCGTTCGTCCCCGTCGGGCGGACGACACGTGCAGGCGTGATGGACGAGCCCAGTGGACCACGCCGGAGGGACTCGGAGTTACGGTCGCCAAGGGCTGGACGATGCGCCAAGGGAAGTCGCGACTTCCTTTTCTTTTGGGGTTTTGTGTAAATGTCTGTGGGTGGCGCCAGTCTTGAAAAGTAGAACTGTGATAAGTGTTGCCGTGTAAATCATATTCGGTTGTAGATCTGCATGCTTTTATTGTGTTTTCTTGCTTGACTGTAAAATACGTGCCTTCCGTGCTTCCGTCACAAATGTGCTGGTTCAATTGTTCCCCGTTTCGCTGCGTTTTTTCCTTTGTTTGAATCTCCATCTTGCATCACGTAAGGGATTAATAGTGGGTTTAAAACACCCGGTAACTAATCTGAACCGTCAAGGTCGCCGATAACTCCGCTCGGTTATCCCTGTAGTACGGAATGAGCCGCTGAAGCGGTTCGTGTCCGGAGTCGACCTGTGGCATGGTACAACTCCTCAGTACGCTATCCGCGCGGGTGCTTAGGTAAATCGACCATTCGGCGATCGGACTCTATTTCGCGCGGGTCGAATGCGGACTGAGTTGTGGTGAGGTTAAACCCCCACCTGTGACTGGCTCCTGGCGGTAGTTCCCGGAGGGTCAGGACTTAATTGTCCGTTCCGGTGGGCGACGCGGTCGCCATTCGAGTCAAGCGGCCGATCGCACAATACTTTGTGATATTTTGCTTCAGCTGCCACAAGGTCACCGTTTACTCCACGGATTATATGCAACATATCTTCATCGCCTCAAGCTTCAGCAGAAACCTCGATAGATTGACACACTTCAAATGTGCTCGCATTCTGTATTTCTGTCACTTTTTTGTGGGACCTATTCTTGCAGAACATCCATTTTGACCAGTCTACAAGACTAGACTGTGATCTGGACCGTCTCCCGAGCTGATCTGCATCCATCGTATCCGATCCCAAAACTTCAAACGGCGACAGAGATGGTCCTCTTCTCTTCGCAGTATTATCGAGATCGTGTTTGCTCATGCAGGACTTGTAGCAATTTGAATGCCAGAATACATCCATGGTCATTAGTCTCTGTAAATCTGGAAGCAGTCGCTCAATACGCTCATCTTGCCTGCACTGCAGTGCAGAAACGAGCCTCTCCATGGAAGTGCTCTATCCTTTTCGAGGAATATCCTGTGAATCTTCTTGACAGAGTACACATTTGTCAACGTTTGTTCTCTTTCTCTGTTTTCGTGGTGGCAAATCAGGAAGCATGCAAGCACTGCTGGTATCGTCATCCATGTCCCATCAAATCTACGAAATCATACGAGGTTTAATCCCTCACAGACTGCAGTCTGTAGCACAGAAGACAAATTAGTAACAGGTCAAGATGAACGTCCAGGTACGTTTGGAACTGTTCAACTACCTGAAACGAAAAGAATTGTGATTATAACAATCAGCAAAAAGTCATGACTCTTCAAAATGGAACATGTGTAAACCACAGATGATTTAGGATTAGTTCTTTGCCAACGCGGTCGAGCTACGTATATTTAACAGGCAAACTGTCTCAAGATCACAAATAATACATTTTGTACATTCATATTATGAATGTACATGCAATGAAGGCACAAAAATTATGCATTCAACAGACATTCAGCAAACAGAGAAATACAAAACCACAAACACACTTTTTCGATTTGCCAGGTGAATTCTACGACATGTTTGTTACGTTATGGGATTCTACATATGAATTTCGACTAATACTTCACTGACAGTAATTTATATGGATGCACCAATCTCTTCTCTTTATATCCATACATTGTATAATAATTGGAATGAACCAGTTCAAAAGATACAACCGACTAAAGCAACCCACCATGGATCACATTCTCCCATTGATGGGAAAAAACTTTATTTGACCCCCACCATGCAAATTGGACTGTTGAAAAAATGCTACACCACAATTTGAAGTGATACCCACCCTAAAACTGCTCAGGGTAGGTTGCCCTTGCATAATATGCATTCAGACCTTGTATGTGGTGTGGGTTGAGCAAGACCTTATTTTAAGGCCTATATGGGAAATAGCTCCTTGACTATTTCATCGATTACCTGTTCCATCCATACATTTCCTTCTGTGGCCTTTTCTGAACAAGTTATCAAACTAATGAAGATATCAATGTATTTAATCTTTTATATTTCTGTTGTTTGTTTTTTATCCAAAGACTCCTCAGAAGAGGTGATCCTTCCTGCTCACTTGAAACCATCCCACCGATTGGAACGTAAGTTGCCAAGATTCTTGTCTTGCATCACAAATTATTCCAAACTTTGTCTAAACTTCATGTTCTTCACCTGCATCATGTCCCATTTTGTCTGTGCCTCAGAAGTGTTGAGGACAAACAAATATTTTGCTGAACTCGAATCCAGAGAAGCAGCAAACAAATCTTCCAGGTGGGAGCAGTCTGGCGTGAGTGCAAATGTATCCCTATCAAAATCATGGCGAACACCTGGATGATCATTAAAATTAATTGTTTGAAAAATCCAGTGGGAGTTTGTGATGAAGAAAATAAAGATGTGAAATTGAAGGTAAAAGAAAGAAGAGAATTTAACTGAGATGCAGAAAACAATTGAAAGGATATAATATTTCCAGGATTGTGTTGGAAGGTATGATAATGATGGAGATGATGATGACAATGCTGTTGAAGGATTTTGACATTCTTTTGTTGATGTGTGTGTGGAGGAAGAAGTTTCAGTGACGGCGACTGGAGAAGATGTGATGTTTGGCAGTGGATCCATGATCACTCCATCGTACAAGCTCCAGGAATGAAAGATGAAACATCAGACTCTTCCAGACGGCTGATCCAAGATTTAAAAACATTAACATCAGTCTCCAGAAGTACAGGTACTTAAACCATCCAGAGACTTTATTTTATCGCATCGTACATGACTTCATCACTGGACGTCGTGTGTGACTTCATCACTGTACGTCGTGTGTGACTTCATCACTGCACGGAGTGTACGTCTTGCGTGACTTCATCACTGTATGCTGTTCATCACTCTTCAACATGTGTCACTTCATTACTGCACAAACACATTTGCACTCCAACATTGTCTGTCACTTTTTTTGTTCTCCGAGCATCCTTCAGCTGAGACCCAGTGTACGAGTTTTACTTTGATGAACCAGTGTACGAGTTGTACCTCGATGAACCAGTGTACGAGTTGTACCTCGATGAACCAGTGTACGAGTTGTACCTCGATGAACCAGTGTACGAGTTGTACCTCGATGAACCAGTGTACGAGTTGTACCTCGATGAACCAGTGTACGAGTTGTACCTCGATGAACCAGTGTACGAGTTGTACCTCGATGAACCAGTGTACGAGTTGTACCTCGATGAACCAGTGTACGAGTTGTACCTCGATGAACCAGTGTACGAGTTGTACCTCGATGAACCAGTGTACGAGTTGTACCTCGAAGACCCAGTGGACGAGTTGTACCTCGAAGACCCAGTGGACGAGTTCTCCCTTTATGACTTTTTTATTGTGAATTTTGTCATTTTTTAATTCCTGTGAATCAAGTTAACCGAAATCTCTTCTCCTTTCAAATCATATAATGTTCAAGTCAAAGGAATGGTGTCGAAAATATTGTTATGAAAATGGCTCCGAGGGGATTACAAATCTTGTAAAAATTTCAAATGTTTGTACATTTGTTTGTTGTTCTTTCATCCACGAACTGAAGCACCCAGAGACCCCGAATTTTGGGTGTACTCACGTGAGAATCTAGGCAAGCTTGTACGTGAACGTATGTTGACCTGAAAGGTCGTTTCGGCTCCTCACCTTCTTTGGGAATGGGGGGGGGGTGTTTTTGTCCGTCACCTAACCCGAGGTACTCCAGCCTGTTTCTCATATTTGGTGGAGATTATGCCAGCCATTTATATGTCACCTGGAACAAAAATTGTCCAGGTGGGGTATAATCATTGTGTGGTGTCCGTTAATCAGGATATATGTAAACACTGGGAACTTCTCCAAAACTACACACATAAACTTGACCACAATCTCCATCGCCCAGGTATGGTATGGGAGCATGCTCCGGAACAGCCTGTTGCTGTGTCCACTTTCCGCCGGCACTGCAGGGGCCTCAGTCAGGCCATCCCCCAGGCAGATGTCTGACCGATCCCCATCACCTTGAGATGTTGATCAGCCTGCTGCAACCACGAGGCACGTGGTCGGCCCATTGGCCTCCTCCACTGATGAGGCTCGTTCGCTGAGAGAATCTGGTGAGCAGGATCAGTGTCAAGAAAACGAGACATGTCCATACAGCCGCAGCTGACGTTCACAGACTATGCAGGTAACAAATCTCATTTGAACCTCTGTCAGCAACCGCTCGTTGGATACAAAGTCCTACCAGCGATAGCCAAGGATTTGCCGAAGAGACCTGGTACCAAAGGAATTAAGTTTCTGTCTCAGATACCTGGTCAGAGTCCAACTCTCCCATCTGTGGAGCAAGACTGGAAGCACCAAGGATCTGAAGACCTGGACTTTCATTCTCCTACACAGGTATTGGCATTGCCACACGCCATGATCCAGTGAATCCATGACTCCCCAGGCCAGACCCAGACATCTATTGACTTCTGGTTCAGAGCCAGCAGAGACCTGACTATCACTGCCGAGGTAAGTGAATCTCTCCTTGACCTCAACATCCTCGTCACAAACAAGTACAGACAAGAGAGCAGCATCCAAGATTACATTGAAACCCTGGATCTTTGTTTTGACTCAGGAAACCCATAATTGCAATGGTTCTGATTCCTCATTCAGCACCTCGAGGGCCCCCTCAAGGATATCCAGAGTCTCCGCAAAGATGACTGCATCATCTGCAAAATCAAGGTCAGAGATCTTGACATTCTCAAACGATGCACCGCAGATTGATCTCTCCGACATCCTCCCCAGAATCCAGTCCATGCAAGCGCTGAAAAGTGTGGGGGCTAGGACACACCCCTGGCAAACTCCAGTCACAACTGGAAATCAGTCAGAGATGGTATTACCACATCTCACAGCAATTTTAGTACCAGATTATTGTTCAGACATCAGATCGGTGTTTGAGCTTGTATCCAGCTTGTTACCTCCACCACTGAATGGGGATTGAGGTTATGTTTGCACCTCTGTCCCTTCGTCTGTCTGTCTGTGAGCAGGATATCTCAAAAGATTTGGAATGGATTCGGTGGACAGGATGGGTATGTGACAAGAATTGATTTGATATTGGTGAAATCTGGATACGAGAATTTTAAAAGTGATTCTTCACCATTGACAGAGACAGGGCCAAAAACGATATATTGTTGCGTATTTGGAAAACTATCGCACTCAACATTCAGGTTCCTTGAGCTCAGTTATATCGGTAAGTATGTGTTTTATAAATAGCTACCTTTCCCTTGTCTAATGGGTAATTAAAAGTTCATGCGCTGTGATTTATTTTTATAGTTCGGATTTTTATTGGGAAACAAATCAGCAATGACAACAGTTCTGCAGAGAACAAGGACAACCCTCTGCTCTGGGATTCTCCGTGGGCCGAGTGGGGGAGGGGTCGAGCCGGCGGGGGCGGATAAAAGGGGAGGCAGAAGCTGGTCAGAGGAGGAGCATCTCCCAACCTGGACATCTCATCTTGCTGGAGTGTTCGTCTTGCTGCAGCGCTCGTCTTGCTGGAGCACTCATCTTGCTGGAGCGCTCGTCTTGCTTCAGCGCTCATCTTGCTGGAGCATTCGTCTTGCTGGAGCGCTCGTCTCAGGGAGCCTGTCTGGCCGGTCTTGGTCGACGTCGTCCTTCTCCTCCTCACCACGACCGAGAGCTCGAGCGACGCCATTCCCCGCAGGAACCACAAGGGTCGCCCGCCGGTGTCCGGGTTCGGCTTGCCTCTCGCCGGACTGACCAGTTTGAAGACCGCACTGGGCGGACAGGTCCGAGATAGGCCTCAATAAAGACCATTTGGTCCGGTCATCTTTGGGTGTGCGTGTGTGTCCGTGGGCCTGTCTGCCAAGTAGTAAATCGTATCGGTGCTTTTGCTGTATACACCTTGCATACGTGCTTATTACTATTCGGTTTTGTTCTGCTTCTTGCATGCTTCCTGAGTTTTCCCCCATTATTGTATAAATAAGTCCCATTTGTTCATTGTTTCGGCTCGTTCGTGTCCATTCCTTCATTGACTGAGCGTGCTGCGTGTTAGAGAAATAGTAAAAGCGGTTTCGGCTTCAAAGCAACATTTGGACCGACGGATCTCGGCAAATAAACCGCTCGGATCGCACACGGGTCGAGTGCGCCAGGCGACTCATTCCGTACGGGAGCCGTCGAGGGTGTGAAGACTCGGAAGATCACTACATGGCCTCTCGGTATTTTGAAGATTTGGCAAATAACCCTGTACCACGTGGCCGTAATATTGACGCTTCACGGTCCGAAAGGGACCCGTACTCTTCTGACTTTTCCGAAGAAATACGATCTGAATTCCGAGCGATCGGTCGAGCCCACTCTGTAGCTCCATCCAGCGGTCGTGCTCGCGGCCGACGCCCGGCCCCGCAACAATATAACATGATATCTGGAAAATTTGTGGACACATTCGGATGAAACGTCGGACAGATTTGAGGAATGACAAGGACGAATTGGTTAGATTTTGGTGAAGATTCAGTTCCAGATTCTGGAATTTTTAAAGTGATTCTTCACCATTGAGTGATAGGACCTGAAGCTATATTTTGCACGATATATCAAAAAGTTGTGGACCCATTCGGATAAAACTTGGTGGTTGAGTGGGTAGGTGAGGAGAACAACCTGGTATCAGTTTGTGTTTGACTCCTTTGGCTTCCTCCACCAAATTTGTTGAAAACTGGAGGTTGCAGCCAGGGGTGCACAGGAGGGTTTTTATGGTTTTAGGACTTAAAAAAAATCCATGGGGGAGGGAGGGGGTTATCCATCTGTAATTCTTGGGAATTCTTCACCGTTGAGGTCCTGATGGAGATCCCGCCGATCTATGGGGTACAAAACATAAACTGTTCAGCTTCGTTTCAGCGAATTCGATGCAACTTCACCACAACACCCTTCACTGTGAATGTATCAAAGTTCATGGCATTAATAAAAAAATCGGGTCTCAGGGGGTCCACAGGGGTTGTCCTACAAAATAGGTATTTGCTTTCTTATCTGAAACTACACACACAATACTGATGAAACTTGACCACAACCTTCATCACCCGTGACGTACCAGTTTGTTCGCGGCATTAAAAACAATCCACAGCTATTTACTTTCTTTACGGTTTCATGTTTTGTGGGTCATCCTCGCCGACCAGTGGTTCACTGGTTGTCTTATCCAGGTGATACCAGGTGATTGCCCAGGGGTGTTGCCCTGATGTTTTTCATAGGGCTGTGAATTTCAATCGGTATTTGTAAATAAAACACAACTTGGGTGTCAAGTTGGACGAATAACCAAAATTAAAACAAAAAACATTTGTTTCAATTTTTTTTATCGCGTCACAAATCTTCAACCACAGAACACAAAGGGTTAAAAACAAAAACCCGCTTTCGATTCCCACCAACCCGTTTTTTGTCACCTTCAACTTGCCATGTATGGATTTGTTTAAATTCACAATGTCATTATTATTCTGTGTTTGTACGAACAAGTGTTTGTTTTGGAAAACTTTATTTCGCACAAACTGTCATTAAAATTTGATCTCGAGGGAGGGGGAGGGGGTATAGCCCCCTTTTTCCCCCGAGGACTCACAACACCATCAGTCCACCTCTGGTTGGAAGCCCCCTGGAGCTCGATGACGATCCTCAACAGAACCCTCGGAACAAAACTTTGAAACCAACAAAACTTCACACCTTGGTCCATGACTCGTGATCGTCCGGACAGAAAGGGAGGAGGGACTCCGAGACCTGGGAGGACTCCGTCCTACTCTATGGAACTCACATATGGAGATAACAACCAACAACACAAACACACTGACACACACACACACACACACACACACACTGACACACATACACACACGGACACACACACACACACACACACACGTGAACACACACACATACACACACGGACACACACAAACACACACATACACACGGACACACACACACATACAAACACACACGGACACACACACATTGACACACACACACACATTCACAAACAAACAAATACAAACACACAAATAAACACACACAAACAAACTCTTACAGACAAACACATACAAACACACACAAACAAACACATACACATACAAACACACACAAACACAAACACATACAAACACACACAAACAAACATACAAACACACACAAACATACACACAAACAAACAAACACACACAAACACGTTCGTTCCCAGCGATTTTGGCCGAAGCAACGCGAAGTCAAGAAAATGACCAAATACCAAGATCTCAGTGACGAAGTGAAAATATTCTCGAAGTTGAAGTTCAAAATTGTCCCTGTGATCACTGGAGTCACTTGGATGAAGAAGAAGAACCTCACGGAGTATTAATTAATAAACAGAGAGGTTTTAAAGACGTGTGGTGATTCGTTAATTTTTCTTTTCTCATAAATTCATCAATTAATTTTTATTTTGCTTATATTTGTCATGAAACATTCACGTGACTAATATTAGCCAATCAGTTGCTTCCTTCCAGGAACCAATCAAAGCGAGAGATACCACAAGGCCAGGCGGAACAAGACCCAATCAAGGCGAAGGATGCTGCAATTCCAGGGTAAACGAGAACCAATCAAGACGAAGGATGCTGCAAGGCAAAGGTAAACAAGAGCCAATCAAGGCGAGAGATACTGCAAGGCCAGGGTCAACGAGAGATCATCACGACGTGTTCCAACCTGACGATCCTTTCCTGATGAGTATTTTCACATCTCTCTCCACGAGTCGCTCAACACGTTAATATTTAATAATTAATTTGGTTTAACATAACCAGAACTATTGAACGAAGTAGATTTGGTTTGTTTGGTTCAACCAGGACGACAGCAAACGACTCTCCTCCCCTCACCATCTCGGACGCCATTTTAAGTTAGTTACAGAGCTCGCTGAGCTTCATCCTCAAATTTGTGCCCAAAAGGTTCGTTGATCTCATTGACCAGTGAAGACCATCCGATTTATAAAAAGTGATTTCTGAGGTTCGGCTTTCTTGGGGTTAAGGATTATTTGATCCTCCAAGTTGACCCCTCCAGCCCTTCCAATCCAAACATCGCGCCCAAACTGCCCCTTCGGTATTTGGACACAAAGTGTGAGATTTGTTTTAATTACATTTGTTAAGAAGTTTTAATCCCTGGGGTTAACGGATAACAAAGGGCTAATTAAGGGTTCATTAAGAGTTCAATCTCAAATTGGCGCCCAACACCCGTTCTGATCTCATAAGATTTCTTCACCCACCCACCAACTAAATTCATCACTGAAGAACGATTTTGTCTGAGGTTTACGGATAAGAAGGGTCTTAAGGGTGGAAGGGTCTTCACAAAGCCGGAGAAGGAAACACGAGAGGCAGAGGGCATTGAGATAATGAAGAGAAAGCGATGACGCGGGTGTGGTCGATGTTGATTCTAATGTGTGTTGTAATATTTGTGTCACGATGATCATCAAACGCAAGTGATATAAAGGCAAGATGAACACACAACATTCTCAGTCAAATCGATTTGATATCCACTGATGCGCCATGTTGTGATAAACGGGGGACAATTCAACACATTGGGAGTCAAAAAATGAACATATTGTTGCGGTTGAGGAAATTCGCAAATCACCATTCAGGTCCCATAAGTGAGATATCTCTGTAAGTACATGTGTAGTTAGCCCCAAACCCGTTTTTTAGAGGGAATAAATGTGATTCATTCGGGTTGCGACCCTTTAAGATAGCCGTTTTTCTGTTCTATCTTTATTTTGAACCAACCACATCTCGGCCACCATCGCACAACAACCACCAACCGCAACGCCGCTTCACAACAACAACAACGCCAACGGCCGCGACCTTTGCCTTCACGGCTCGCTTCCGCAGACATCGCATCACCGCCATTCCAAATGTCGCCATGGCCATGGACCAGCACTTTAAACCCTCCACCACCTTCGCCTCTCCTTCTGCGGCCATTACCACACCGCTTGTGGGCACCGAGCGTCAGGCTGTCCTGGCCTCGTGCGTGACGCGCGCCGAGCCGCAGGTGCAAATAGCGGCCTTTCCGAGGAGAAGTCGGATCAGGAATGATACACGCCCACTTCCGATCCGTCCAATCAGCAAGCGCGGGTTTGGCCCTGCCTCCAGGCGCGTCAGAGTCGAATCGATATATGCAAATTCGAGGATCAGGGGAGACTCACGCCCCTTTTTCTCCGTCCAATGGGCGAGCGTCGCTCCACCCCCGAGCTCGTTCTGATCCAGAAATTTGCATATGGGTTCTCCTGCCGGACTATAAAGCGCCGAGCGCGGGGCGAATTTGGTCAGTTTTGGGTCGGAGGGAGTTGGAGGCAGTCAGAGTTGGAGAAAAGGTCGAGGCAGTCAAGTCGGGTCTGGAGAGGAGCAGTCTGTGGAGCCGTGAGTCAAATCGGGTCTGGAGAGTGGCAGTCTGTCGGGGTTCGGAGTCTGTCGGGGAGCTGCAGAGAGGGGAAGCCTGGAGCGCGGTCGAGGTGGTTTGCTGCAGTCGGCTGAGGAGACTTGGGGAGGAGGTCGAATAGCTCGGGTCCAAGGCAAGGAAGACGGCGATCGGCGTCGAGCTCGCATTTGAGTCGCTCGTCGCGGGACCCAAGCAAGCCAGCTATCCTCTTTCCCCAGAGCATCAACAATTCCCCCCTTTTTTCCCCCCGCGCTGAGATAGTGCGAAAAGGGGGCCCCGTTCCCACCCCACTCCAAGCAGTGCCAACGAAACCCGCGAAGGAGCGCGGAGTCGGGGCGCCGCGACATTTGCGGCTCATCACAAGACACGGGTTGGATCCACCCGGTCTCGCGGCCCACAGGCCCCGTCTGCCCCCTTGTCTTTGAGGGTGGCCCTTTCCTTTTGCTTTTGAGTAAATGTGTTGTCGGCGTCGTCTGTAAAGTAAAACTGTTTAAGTGTTGCCGTGTGCACGCGTAGTCGGTAGTAGATCTGCATTGTTGTGTTTCTTTTGTAACATCTGCTTTTGGTGCATAATTGTTGTAATTGTATATGTGTGCTCTCCGTGTGCCGCGGAATAAATGTGAATTATGTTGAACTGTTTTTCCCGTTTCGCTTCGTCTTTTCTTTAATTGAATCTCCATCTTGCTTCACGTAAAGGGTTGGTAGTGGGCTTAATACGCCCGATAATTAATCGGAACCGTCGAGGCCGACGATAACACCGCTTGGTTATCCCGATAGTACGAACGGGTCGCTTAAGCGGCCCGTGTCCGGAGTCGACCTGCGGCGAGGTGCGATCGCCCGGTCTACCCTCCGCGTGGGTATTTAGGTCGGTCGAATTTGGCGAACAACCCTGTCCCACGCGGGGGGCCGATTGGCACGATCGTGGTGAGGCTGAAAGGCCCACCCATGACTAGCTCCCGGCGTTAGTCCGAGAGGGCCACGACAGAATTGTCTGTCCGGTGGGTGACGTGCCGCGATTCGAGTTACGTGGCCGCTCGCACGCCGGCGGGCGCGAATTCGCAACAATAGCATAAGGAAATTGAAAGTGAAGAGTGTGACTATACGATGCACTGTCACTGTCATGATGAGTTTCATTAGGTTACTACAAAATATCGTCCCTGTGCTGACAGTCAGATGGAGATGACATGACCATGCCGTAAACACAGAATGATGTAAGAAATCTATCGAATATGGTCGAAGATGGGTCTACGTCTGGTACACGAACAGATGCATTTTTTTTAACAAACCCCAGATGCATGTCTCGACTCCATTTCTGAACTGTTCTCTGAATCAGAGCCAGCTATACTAATAATATTGTTGTGGTTACCAAATTCGCAAACCACCATTCAGGTCCCTTAGGTGAGTTATCTCGGTAAGTACATGTGTAGTTAGGCCCAAACCCGTTGTCTAGTGGGAATACATGTCATTTATGCGTGCTGCGACTCTTCAGGATAGCCGTTTTTCTTTTACTATCTTTAATTTGGACCAACCGCCATTGTTACCACCACCAACCACCGCTTCACCACAACCGCCACGACCTTCACGTCACACCTCGCAACCGTCGCATCGCCACCGTTCTTGCGCCGCCTGTGGGTACCGGTGTTGGACTCGTGCAGGGCGCGCGCCGAACAGCGTGTACAAAATCACGGATTTTGTGCTTCAAAAACGGATCAAAAACGACACACGCCCACTTTTTGCCGTCCAATCGGTGAGCGAGGGGCGGGTGGCCCCGCCCCAGGGCGTTGGAGGGCGATCGATATATGCAAATTTATGGATCAAAAGCATTCACGCCCACTTTTTCTCGGGCCAATGGGGAGCGAGGTGAAAGGTCGAAGGGAGGGCGTCAAAGATGAGAGGGCGAAGCTACGGGGCTGATAAAAGCGACCGTGTTCGTCAGTCCAGAGAGTAGGAGAGTCGAGAGGGAACAGAGAGTCAAGACTTCGCGGGCGGTGGAGTTGGCAAGAAGGAGCTGGTCGTCGTGTGCGTTGGAGTCGGAACGGAGGGGACGGAGCTGTGGAGAGGCGGCGAGGGCAGACGAGGGGGTGCTCGCGTCGTGCAGGGAGCTGCACCCCAGGGAGGCCGACAGCACGACCTGGCCGAGGTGGAGACGCTCGTCGCGGGACAATAAAAATCCTCTATACCCCGAGCATCAGCAACCCCCTCCTGTTTCCCCCTGCGCTGAGATAGTGCGACCAAGGGGGCCCCTTTCCCACCCCCTACCAGACACTGCCCGCGAGGCCCGCGGAGTTGAGGCACCATCGCCGCTCCGCGTCTCATCACCAGACGGGTATGCCCGACCCGGTCTCGGCCTCAGGCCCGCCTCATCCTTGAGGGTATTCTTTCCTTGGTTTTGGGTATGTGTTGTCGGCGCCGTCTGTGAAGTAAAATTGTATAAGTGTTGCCGTGTGCTCGCGTAATCGGTATTAGATCTGCATTGTCGCATTTGCTTTTTGTGTAAATTGAATTGTGTTTTTCTTTTCTGTGTGCATTTGGTGGAATTGTATATGTGTGCTTTCCGTTCGTCGCGAATAAATGTGCTTTGTGTCGAACTGTTTCCCGCTTCGCTTCGTCATTTCCTTCATTGAATCCTCATCTTGCTTCACGTAAAGGGTTGGTAGTGGGCTGAATACGCCCGATAATTAATCGAACCGTCGAGGTCGACGATAACACCGCTCGGTTATCCCGATAGTACGGAACGGGTCGCTTAAGTGGCCCGTGTCCGAAGTCGACCGCGGCGAGGTGCGATCGCCCGGTCTACCCTCCGCGTGGGTACTTAGGTAGGTCGAATTTGGCGAGCAACCCTATCCCACGCGGGGGCTGATTGGCTCGATCGCGGTGAGACCGAAAGGTCCACCCGTGACTGGTTCCCGGCGTTAGTCCGAGAGGGTCACGACTGGATTGTCCGTCCGGTGGGCGACGTGCCGCGATTCGAGTTACGTGGCCGTCAGCACGCCGGCGGGCACGAATCCGCAACAATATGATAGGTGATCAAAAACTAAACGTGCGACATATCAGAGACTATAACAAATAAAAAATACTGACCATTACAAAGTAAAAATAATTTTGAGTATCTCGGCCCACCGAAACAGGCTTGACATTTCAGGTATTTTGGCTCATTCACCCTTCAGAATTATCACTATCATGATAATTCATCGTCATGATCATCTTCATCATCATCATCATCACTTCTTGCTTCACCTTCAGATGATGAATCAATCATCAGATAATCCGTTCTGGATGGATCACCGTCAGCGTCCATTTCAACTGGTATTCCTGGGGCAAGCACCTGGGGCAGTTGATGTCCATCAAACCAGATAACTCGATGGTGACCATCAACGATTTCCCATCCTGCAGTTGGAGATTTCGATATGGTAGCCAGGTGGGAACTGCCCCACATTGTAGCCACAAATCCAGTCCTTACACTATGTGGCTGCAACTCAACTCTGCAAGGCGGGATGCTGCTGCCGTCAATGCTCTTCAGTTTGTCGAACGGTCACATGGAATTCGATTTGCGGTTCTACGTGCGATTGACATAAAATCGGTAGTTGTTCGGCGTCGTCGTCTTTTTTTGCACCGTACATGAGGCAGACGAACTCCTCGAGGACGGCAAACATTTCATCGTCCGGCTCTTTGTCGCTGAGCGATGAAAAACCCCGAATGAACTTGTCGTGGGCACACATTATATCATACGGCCGTTTCTTCCCTTTCCTTGCGAATGCTGATGTGTTGTCACATCCCGTGAATGCATGCAGGCCAGGCAGAGCTGCGCACACATCCGGACCGATTTGCGCTGCCACATTAGTCATGTTCACGTAGTGTCGATTATCCTTTCCGGATGTCCCAACTTCCATCCAAATTGAACGTGTAAATTGATGAACCTGGTGAAGGAGAATCACCAGTATGTCGGTGTCCGAGGCACGTACGACAATGTCACCTTTGGGTGATTACAGAACAGATCTTGAGTTAATTGTTTCTGCACTCCACCATTCACAACACAATACTTGGCACATTTACCGTTGACACCGAGGAAAACGATTCTTCCTTCCAGAATGTGTCGGTATTGCTCCCCAGCCCAGTCATGAATTCAGGAAGACCGCTCTTGGAGAAACTCTATTTCAGAGCTTTTTCAATGTTCTTCGGTCTTATCTGGTCCGGGCCACTGTTAACATAACGTTGCTCTTCGGCTCCTCGTCTTTCCCGTTCGCAGTCATTAATAGAAGGATCCTCGTAAGTGTCAAACGCTATGTCTATACGTTTTGACTGGTGGGAGAAGGTCGCAACGAGGATACCCCGTGACAGACCACCATAAGTCGGGGGTAGGTTTGGTGGGAGGCAGTGAAGTAGAAAATTTCCATCAATCAGATGTACCTTCACATCAGTCGGATGGCCGTGATCAGGTACTGTTTTCTCCAGCTTGTCGAAAAGGGCGCTCTTTGCTGTCTGCACCATTGAACCATCACGCTTACACAGAGACAGCGGCACAGGTGTGAGTGGAAATGTGAAGAGGAATTCGAGGTCCACTTCGGCCTACCCTCGATGAAGGCTCGTCTTCCGAGTAACTGGCTTGTACATTTCAGTACATTTGTGTTCCATTGAGTTTCTGTGTTTCAGTTTTGTACTTTCTTGTACTTTTGTGTTATTTGTGTTTTTTGTAACTATCTATAGACCCCCCCATCATGACAATGAATGGGCATCAGCTCAATCAAATTATTTTTCCAAGGGCTTTGTGAAGACCCTTGCGCCCTTAAGACCCTTCTTATCCGTAAACCCCAGCCAAAAATCGTTCTGAAGTGATGAATTTAGTTGGTGGATGGGTAAAGCAATCTTGTGAGATCAGAACGGGTGTTGGGCACCAATTTGAGATTGAACTCTTAATGAACCTTCAATTATCCCTTTCTTATCCGTTAACCCCAGGGATTAAAACTTCTTAACAAATGAAATTAAACACATCTCACACTATGTGTCCAAATACCAAAGGGGCAATTTGGGTGCGATGTTTAGTTTGGAAGGGCTTGAAGGGTCTACTTGAAGGATCAAATAATCCTGAACCCCAAGAAAGCCGCACTTAAGAAATCACTTTTTATAAATCGGATGGTCTTCACTGGCCAATGAGATCAACAAACTTTTTGGGCGCAAATTTGAGAATGAAGCTCAGTCAGCTCTCTTACGAAATGTACACCGGCTCAACTCCGATCAATCGTTCCTTCTTCACCAAACGCTGGAGAGAATAATCACCACGCTCGTGTTCATGAACCCCATGGTGGTTTTAAACGGATCATTTTGTGGTCATGTGACGAGGCCGCCATCTTTCCCCGTGCTGTCCCTCCACATGCAGTAGATCACTCTCTACCGAACTACATGATAGTTATTGACTAATGTTCGATAACACAGACAACAAACATGGGGGAAACGTCACCTTCGTCCACCTTGGGTCGTGGATGTGTTGAGAGAACGAGGTGGTTGGGTGTGATTCTAATATGGAATAGGCAAAGCTGAGAAGCGAACATTGAATTCTTCTTACATTTGCTTCTGACTTTACCTATTACCTCAACATTACCTTCACAACAACAACGACACCGTCAAGAACAAGATCTCATCTGAAAAAAATTAATATTACCTCAACATGACCTTCACAACAACAACTGCACCGCCGAGAACAGGATCTCATCTGAAAAAAATTAATATTACCTCAACATGACCTTCACAACAACAACTGCACCGCCGAGAACAGGATCTCATCTAAAAAATAAATATTACCTCAACATGACTTCACAACAACAACACCGCCGAGAACAGGATCTCATCTGAAAAAAAATAAATATTACCTCAACATTACCTTCACAACAACACCGCCTGGAACAGGATCTCATCTAAAAAATAAATATTCCCTCAACATTCACTTCACAACGACAACTACACCGCCTAGAACTGGATCTCATCCAAAAAAATTAATATTACCTCAACATTACCTTCACAACAACAACTACACCGCCTAGAACAGGATCACATCTTACAAAATAAATATTACCTCAACATTACTTCACAAGGACAACGACACCGCCTAGAACAGGATCTCATCTAAAAAAATAAATATTACCTCAACATTACCTTCACAAGGACAACGACACCGCCTAGAACAGGATCACATCTTACAAAATAAATATTACCTCAACATTACCTTCACAACAACAACGACACCGCCGAGAACAGGATCTCATCTAAAAAAATAAATTTGACCTCAACATTACCTTCACAAGGACAAGGACACCGTCAAGAACAGGATCACATCTAATAAAATAAATACGAGAAGCGAACGTAGAATTCTTCTTACATTCGGTTCTGACTTTCCCAAGAACTTGTTCACAACTGTATACGCAATTCAGGTTACTTCGGCCTGGATTCGGGATCAGCGATCAAATAATGTAAATCAGAATTAAAAATTATTTTTTGATGATGCGGGAGATATCTTGATTAAAATCAGTAGAGGAAATATTCACCATGTCTGATATTTGGGTCTTTCATGTCTCCGACGATGCCTTTATCTCCCGGCATGCATCATCCCTCATGGCAAAAACCGGAAGCAAAAGGGTCATAGCCAACGACACGGATTTACAATTGCCAGGGTATTGTGTTGTTGTTGTTTCCTATTCTCTCATGTGCACGTGGTTAGAAATATTCACGGGATAGAAATGAAACCCAATCGTGTTTATACACCGCGCAGCGTTTAAAAACAACCAGAAGCTAAAGGGTCATTTCCAACGACACGGATTTCAAATTGCCAGGGTATTGTGTTGTTGTTTCCTATTCTCTCATGTGAACGCGTTAAGTATGAAGCTCACTGTGTTCGCTATGAAAGGTTATCTATTTATTACGTATGCACGTACACACACAAAATGAATGTTCATTCACAAAACTACCAACGGGATATAAACTAAAAAAAATTACCCCCTTGTGGGGGTGACTGTCATCTCTATAATGCCACAAGTTCTCAATGTTCAGTTATGACCAAAGATTACTGTGCAGCTCGAACTACACAGTTTGGTTAAAGATGACTCGGCATTTTGGTGCGCGCGTGCACAAAATTATATTTTGAAAATAAATGCCGACGTTTACATTTCGGGTTTTGAAACTTTTGCACCTTCGGCGGAAAATGTATAAATATACAAGGTCAGCTGCTATGCAATGACACCATTCACTAAAATTTACCATGCCCAGTCGAGAATATATGGCCTCCTGAAGGTAGGGCAGTTTTTGCAAACTTTGAAGTCACTTGACGCGAAAACGAAAGCGAAATTCGAAAATCCGTCCCGACCGAATTTAGATATTGTCCCATACATTCATATGCCACAATCAAATTCAAGATCGCTTGAGAAATGTGGGAGGAGATAGATTATGAAAATCGTCATTTTCGCATTTTTTGCCAACTTTGAAGTCACGTGACACGAAAGCGAAAATCGAAAATCCGGCCCGTCCAAATTTAGATATTGTCCCAGAGATTCGTATGCTACAATCAAATTCAAGATCGCTTGAGAAATAGCGGAGGAGATAGAATTCGAAAATCGTCATTTTCGCAACGACAAAGGTCTCGTGACCTTGACCTTGACCTTCGGTGACCTTGAAAGTCATACCATCGTGTACGTCTCATCGACCTCTATCAGGATCACTAATGACCAGATCTCCCACTTCAACTTCATTGTGAACGGACGGATCGAAGGACATCGACACCCATATTATGGGGTCATGCTCGAAGAGATGACCTAACGAGGTGAACCATTACTCAGTGTGTAAACTCCTTCATAACAAGGTTTATCATAAATAACATAAATAAAATAAACACACGTCTGTTGTACAATGTTTGTAATCAGAATCCCAAACTGATCACAATGAACGTTTTAAATCCTGTTCTCATTGGTGGAAAAGATTTCAAAGATAAAGGATTGGTGTTGTTCATCAACCTTGGATCACGTGGTTTTCACCAGAAGAGATTAATCAGAACAAAAAATATATAATTATATCTCTGTTGATAAATCAATGTGACGAGGGAAAGGGGGCGTGGCCACAGTCCATTGTGACGTCACAATGAGGATTCCAACAATAGGGAATTCTGAAGACAGAGCGGGATCGTTAAATCTTCAGTTCGTGGATCGCCGTGCACCAGCCATGTTGTTTCCCATCGCGCTGTTGGTGTTCACCGTCCTCGGAAGTGGAGCGTCCCGTCCATCACAGCAGGTAAGGGGGGATTGTGAGAAATAACATTGCACAGTATTGTACTCGGGAAAGGGACACAACACGATGGGAGTTACTTTCTTTGTAGTTTGGTAAATCAGGTCCTCATGGAGGATTTAAAATGGCGGTTGGTGTGTGTGTGAGGGTTGTGTGAGTGAGGGGTTGCTCCTTTAACGAGTTGGACCGTTCAGAGCATGATAGGCTGGGGGCCAGTGGGACCTATCTTGCACCCCCCCCCCCCATGCGACAATTTTTCACTGATACACAGTGTTCATATATATCCCAAGTATCAGAAAAAAGATGTTCCCAGAAAAATAACTCATTTGCATTCTGCTTTATTAAGCCGTTTCCATGTAATTAAGCAATCCAAACATTATTCTACATCTCTGACAACAAAGGAAACATGTTCACTTTACCCCTTCACCCTCCAATCATATGTGTAGATTCCTCATTTCCAAATTTCCATGCACCAGAAGTTGAGATATTTACGAAAATGAGAATTTCCATCATGACGGATCCTAATTAGCATATCAATGCATTGAAAATTTTTTCCACTACTTTTACTCAAACAGAAAATAGTTATGTTTCCCTTAAACACCAACAGACATCATAAGTCACAGTTATGTATTATATCAGGCCCAGGTAATTAATTCTATTGATTAATATGATTTCGATTTTCGAACGATTCATTGTGCTTTGTATTTTATGCTAATTAGCCCACTTTAAAAAAAATCAAAATTTTTATATATTTTTGCCAACCTGGCTTGTATCTGGAAACACTTAAATAATGTTTTTTTGACAAAAAAGTGACTCGTGCGGAAATTACAAGGAAAGAAAATGGAAATTCTTGCATTTTGGTGGGAATTATTGTCTTGAAGTCAAATTTCATTAATATCCTCATGAGCTAATTAGCATAACCAAAATATATTTTAATATGTGTAATAAGCTTTTATTTGACACCAATTTTGTTTTTTTATGTTTACATTTGACAGAGATATTGACATTTTGCCGATCTTTGTGAGATTCGTCTATTTTTGATTGCTTCGCTTAATCAAGCATCGTGAAAATGAGTTATTTTTCTGGGAACATCCTTTTTCTGATACTTGGGATATATATGAACACTGTGGTATTAGTGAAAAATTGTCGCGGGGAGGGGTAGGGGGAGGGGGGGTGGGGGGTGCAAGGTAGGTCCCACTGGCCCGCGGCCTATCATGGGTTGTTCCGTCGAACACCGATCGAAGTTTGAGTTGAAGTTCAATTCACCAAGTGATTGGTGACAGTAAACACCACGTGATAGAAAAGGGAACATCATGTGAACACACAGATTTACATCCATGGAGCCGACTTTACTTTTTATCACATCACAAGTAAATTCATCATCTTGAAACGTCGATAATGTAACATTGTTAATATAATTTATTTATTTAAATTTCCCCAAAACAAGGCTGAAAACTCCTCCAGGTGTTTGGGTTGTTCAGGTGAAATCCCAAGGATGTGATGAGGAATAAGAGAGTTTATCTTTGTTTGGAAACTTGATCAAAATGTTGGTTTACACAGAGAAACAGTGTATTTCGATCTCTGATTCCGACACTGATTCCACCATCATCAGCAACTCTGAAGGTTCTCGATGTGTTGAAACTGATCAGTGGGATTTGGAATAAACTATTGAGAGATAAAATTAGTGATGGAAACGATTTGGGGGGATTGTGGAGCCGAATCGTTTTGATCCTGATGTGAGTAAATGAGACGAAGATGGAGGTGTTGGTGAGGATGGAAACACCGGCCGGTCACATGTTCACTCCACATTGATGGGTTTTGTTTTTCAGTTGAGGGTTTAGAAGGGATTTTGTATCCATTGTTAAATCGGTTTAATGTGTTACGACAGCAGAAACGCGACATGGACACGGCACAGGCACGGACACAGCATGGCACGGCAAGGACGCTGCAGAGGCACGGACGCTGCATGGACTCCATTGACAAAATGGCTGACGACTGCTTTGTCCCTCCTTCACAGGCTGACCAGGTGTCCTGTACATTACAGGATCATCCCGTTTTAAACTTTCTTGTGACAGCATTTGTGTTTGAGGTCGTGCCGAGTCATGTCCTGCTGTCGTATCGGTGTACGTGCTGTGTCGATGTCCTACCCCATTGGAGGGGTGGGGCGGGGGGATGTAGGATGTGGTGGGTATTTTGGGGTTGATAGTTGGTGGGCGATTGTAAGGGGATGGTGGAGAGAAGGGGGGTGTTTGGGGTGTTGGTAGGTTGAGTGGGGGCGATGGTTGATGGAGGGTTGTGGGGGATGTTGTAGGGGGAGTGATCATCTGTGTACATGTGCTGGCAGCTGGGTGGAGATGGTGTTCATGTTTTGAGCGACGGCTGTTTCTTCCGCCTTATCGTGGAGATGGCGTCCTCTCTCATTTGTGGTGGATAACCAGAACGTTTCGCCATCTCTGTTGATTCATAACAGTTCTCTTTACCATTTTCTGACCACAAAAGTGAACATTTTGAGGCCCGATCCACACTTGGGTATTTCGGACAAACCTCTTCCAATTTCTGGCAAACTTTGGGTGTTTCCACCATTGGTGGAGCATGAAACTATCTCGGTTTGTATTCCGTACTGTACAAGCACCAAGGACTCATCGACTCGGCATTTTTGTGAAAAATATAAAATTATTCGACGTTTGAGTGAAATCGTACCACGATGAAACCCGTATTCAATGTGAAACGGATCTCGCGGTGGACTTCCGTGTGTGACGTCATGGCTCAGTTTGAAGATGGATAAAATTTCGACTTTTATTGCAAAAGTACCTTCTTTATAAATCACAAATCGGAAAAAGACACATCATATCTATTTTGTGGATTATCAAAGGATAGATAATAGAGGCAAGGCGTTCTGAGCGTTGAAAAGCAATGTGAACGAGGGAAAGGGGGCGTGGCTACAGTCCATTGTGACGTCACAATGAGAATTCCAACAATAGGGAACTCTAATACAGAGCGGTGTCGTTAAATCTTCAGTTCATGGATAGCCGTGCACCAGCCATGTTGTTTCCCATCGCGCTGTTCGTGCTCACCATCCTCGGAAGTGAAGCGTCCCGTCCATCACAACAGGTAAGGGGGGATTGTGAGAAATAACAACATATTGTACTCGGGGAAGGTACACAACACCATGGGAGTCCCTTTCTTTGTAGTTTTGGAAATGATGCCTGCACGGAGGATTTAAAATGGGGGTTGGTGTGTGAGTGAGGGGTGTGTGTGAGGGTGTACGTGTGTGTGTTTGTGTGTGTGTTCAAAAGCATAGCATATTCTCTCTGCTGATTCTCCCACTCCCACCCCCCCGCCCCCCCCCGCTCTGGTGGCTATCTTCATATGTGTCTGGCCAACGGTTATGTACGTGCATAATTTATGCTCCACAGCACGTGTGCTTTCCCTTCCCCTCATCTCACCCTGCCTTCCCTTCCCCTCACCCCTCCTCTCCCTCCCTCCTTGCTCCCCCTCCACCCACCGCTCTCCCCCTATTTTTGGTCCTCCTCATTGTATTCCCATCAGCGAAGGGACAGGTGGTATTTTCCAATGGAATCCCTGATGTAATCTTCCTTGTCTGCCCTTAAAATCGTTGTTGCGACTCCTTTTGCAACGTTAAAATCGTCGTTGCGACTATTGTTGCGGTTCTCGGAACCGTGCGCATACAACATGCAGGTGTCCCAAGTCAGTTATGCCGTGATGATGTGTTGAGGAACAAGAGAGTTTATCTTTGGAAACAAACTGCAGGTTAACTTTCCCCCCACCAAGCAAACTTGGAATTTATCCCTTCAGAGCAAGTGTTCCTTCCTGGTCGTGTCGATGAAGGAATAGTCACGGCATTACTTCCCAAATTCCCAAATTATTTCCCAAATCCTTGTGCAAACATCGTACAAACGATAAACTCTCGAACATTCCACAAGCCATTGTGTTTGTATTCTAAAAAAATTCAAGATAATGTTGTTGCTTTGTCATGAACTTTTGAGTTTTGTAAAAACATTTAGTTCAATTTAAAATGAAATAAACATTCCTCCTACCCCCGCCCTTGTCTATCTCCATAGGTTATCGAGAATAATGCTGCTGAGGATGGAGGGATGTCTGTGGTTCGTGACGTCACGTTTGTCGCAATTTCCTTCCTTTTGTTTTATGTTTTAATCACATTTGATCCATCACGTTGGTTCAACAAGAGGGGGAGCCCCAAAAGAAAGCTCTGCATTCACTGGTAAAGAACACAAGTGACTTATTCATCAATATTTATCAAGTCTTCATCCACGAGGGAACAAGATCACTCTGATATTTGAAGATGCTATGTTGTGTACGATGTTATGTTGGATTACAAGGACTTGAATGTTTTTTTGCTCAATATGGAATATGTTGTTTTATTACTGGAGATGACAAGGTGTCCAAAATCCATTGGTGACATTGTTTTTCATCCAATATTTTGGGGCCATCTTGAATTTCAAAATGGCCACCATGTTCCACCAAATTTCATTATCACTTGGGCTGTGAATATCATATGAAGTCTGTTTTGGTGGCAATACCCATATTTATCATGCCAAGAAGTTAAAAACACACAATTTTAATTTTCTTGATGTTATGTATGGTGACCATCTTGGATTTCAAAATGGCTGTGATGAACAAACCCACTTTTGCTGTATTAATCAAAGTAAAACTTGGTGTAAAAACCTCATTGGTCATTTACAGGTGGGGTATAACTTTGGTTAGCCTTCACTTTGGTAAACCGTTTGTAATTATAGTTGTGTATTCAGTAACCTGTGTGTCAAAAAACCTGGGAAAGTTTCAGAAAGTCTGTCTTGGAATTCATGAAAAATCTGCACTTCTGCAGTCCAGCAATGTCGATACACTGCCCCTCATCAACGTGGACTTGAAGAACACTGAATAACTCGGTCTGTGGCAATAAATACAACACTCACTGGAGGCTGGATGATTGGTTCCCTGTTTTCAATTGATTTAGCTTTACAACATGGACGCTGAATGTACTTTTCCCAGTTTTTTGTGAAGCGGGACGTGTGGTGGTTCAAAATGTCACGAGACTGTCAATCCCCAGAAGACAGCACGTCCGCAAGCCTAACTTTCCAGGCATCATATCAACTGCTGTTCACAATTTCTTGGATTGTTTTCTCCCATGTTACCAGGAATTGGCCCTTCTGGAGTTTTTCATGTACTTTTGAGTTTTCCTCACCTTTGGTTGGTTGACAAAATACACATTTTGATTTGACAAACACTGTACTGCTCAAACGAGTCTGCTTTATAGATTCTGAAGCACTGTGTTGTCCTCTTTGTCAGAAAAGTTGTGTCTTATGAAGCAACAGCAAGTTTGTTCCTTCTTCTTTCATCTCTATCCAGGTGACTCGGTTTTTTTTAATGTCAATCTCTGTGTCAAGTAGCTTTCTTAGCTTGAAGCTGGTTTGCTGTAATTCCAGCAGCCTTTGTCCAACTCACATAAATTCTGGATTGTAATCATCTGGACACACGTTTTGGTGTGTTGTGGTGTTTTGTAAAAATTCTCTTTCTGGACACACTTTAGAAAAGTTTCAAATGCTGATTCCTTGAACGTTCTGCATTGAGTATGAACAAGCTTTTCACAAGTACCTCTCTGGCAATGCAAGCAGAGTTTAAAATATGTTGTTGGTTTGGTGAACGGGAGCTCTTTGGGAGATGCCATCATCTCATGAAACATGAGAAGTTGATGATTATTCAAGTGAAAGAACAATGAGATTTTTGTTTTTGTAATAACAATCTGGCTGAAATAATGAATGATAACCAGACATGGATAGATTCCGCATGATGATTTCCTTTCTATTCAGATTGATTTTATTATTAAATGTGTTTACAGTACATTTCCCAATTCACCAAATGGTCGTTCCTTATTGTCCTCCATATTTTGTTAAATGTTAACAAACAGTTTCCTCAAAGCTCTTTATATTTACTGAGTGACAGTTTTTCTTGCAGCTCTTTCTATGATAATTTGATCCACGGTGAATATTCTAAAAAGTCCATTTTCTGTGATCTTCGTCTATGATGTACAAGTGAAGTAATTGAATTTTTTTTTATATCCAGTACCTGATGATATTGTTACGGTTCTAGGAACCGTACGCATACAACATACAGGTGTCCCAAGTCAGTTATGCCGTTAAGTATATGTGTCGACAGAATCCCTCTTTGTGTGTAGTGGGATTGAAGGGGTGCGCTGCGATGTTTGTTCAGTTGGGGTAATAAATCTTTATATCCCATCCTCCATTGCGATCCATGGTACCCGAGTGCTTGCAGCCTTCGGTTCGCTGGCAACAACGTACCGTGATCCACCTGTTGTCCCTGGAGGCTCGTTTTTCCGAGACAGATTCTTCGCTGTCGCAGTTCATAGTCGGCTTCGCCAAATGCTCCAACTCTTTCTTGACGAGTCCACACGCGTGGAGTGGGCAGGCCTCGCCGGTGCCTGGCTGATGCCCTGCCCAGAAAGGGCGGACCCATGGGAGCCCCGTCCAATCAGGGCGGACAGTGACGTCAGTTTTGACCAAGGCCCCGCTGAAGGAGGTCTATAAACCAGAACATCATCCTCAGTTTTGAGTTCTTTGGGGGTCGTTCGTAGAGTTCTTTGGGGGTCGTTCGTTCTGTGCTTGGAGGCTGGAGTTGGTTGGAAAACGAAGCGGTTCCCGTTGCTTGGCTCCGCTCACGTCTCGCCCCGACGGCCCGACTCTTGGTCCCGGCCCACTCGAGCTCCTCCATGGACCCGAACTCCAGACGGGCGGCTGTGGACCTGACTGCACGACTGTTGGCAGGTGCTGCACCATGGAGCATTCCTTTCCCCGAGATTCAGGTACTCACAAGAACTGCGACTTCAGCCCACCTCCCGCTTTGGCTGCAAAAGGCCTTTGCCCTCAACTGGTATTATTTTGTCTGAGTGTGTGGCACCAGTCTAATAAGTAGAAACTGTATTCGTGTTTTCGATCATTGTAAATCTTGCCTGTATAATTACCGCGTAAGTCTGTTCTGTGTCTGCTTTGTAAGTTGCTGCAAATTGTTGCACTACATCTTCTTTCTTTCCCCTGCATTACACCCCAATAAACCTTTTCTGTGCCACGTAAATTTCCTCGTTTATTATAAATAATTTATTGCAGAAATGTTCCCAGTTCGTTTTCGTCTTTTCCTTCATTGGGCCAGCATGGTTCGGGTCTGAGTTTTAGTCGGGTCTTTGTTCCCATTAAGCTGTTCATCCGAGCCGGCACGACTTTGGCAGTTCCGCTCGACTGCACCCAAACCGGAGTTGGTAGTCGGTCGTTGGAACTCTACCGCAGTCGGTCGAGTGACCCGGTTCGAGCAAGATGTGCCGAGGGCGTGGTTACCCTGTAGACGACACCGCGTGGTTACTTAGGTAAATTGGTTCCAGAGAAATAGAACCTACGCTACGCGGTGGAGGTGTTGGCGTCCACGGTTGGTTGAGCGACCTGCCGCCTCACGGAGTTATCCGTGAGCGACGGCCTCCAATTCCGGAGAGTCCGGTGGGAATTGACGTAACTCCCCACACCTTGCGGACATTCTTGCCACCAGTCCCCGGCCCGCAACAATATGAATGATGTCCCATGCATGTTGCACAAGTTTATTGTGAATATAAACTAAAACTCACCTCCTTCGTGTTGATTTCCAAGGAATAGTTTGTTGGTCAATGTCGAAGTTGTGGGACAAAGTACTTCTGAAATGGATATTTTATAATCCAAATGGCCGCCAAATGATGCCATTAAAAAATGCTGCCAATGGAATTCCAGCAAAGTCAGACATAATTTCCAAAAAAAGTCACAATTTCCTTCTTTCGCAAAACAAATGTTTAAGTTCATAACATCCTCCACCATTACATGAAATTCTTCAAATAATCAAGTGTGATTCATGGTTCCACATCGTTCCGAAGGACATTGTTTAAGTAACATCTGTATGTTCCATATTCCGTATCCTCCAGAACTGTAACACTCGTGGAACATGTTTGTTTATGTTTTACAAAACCATGTGTTCCATACTTTTCATGTGATGTAATACTTCATTTTACCTTGAACTGATAATGTTTGTTTGTTTTGTTGCAGTTTACGATGTCGATGTAAAGTGAAAAGAAAAAATGAATCAAAAGACGATCCACCATTGGTAATGAAGGTTCTGGAAACCGAACACCTTGAAATTCAGAAAGGAGAGGGAAAGGAGGTTCTGGAAATTCCTGAAAAAATGGAGTTCAGAGCAAAACAGAACATTGTCGACAAAGCAGAAAAGGAAGAGGAATATGAAAAAGAGAAACAAAAGGTTTTACGAGGAGAGGAAGAAAAGCTTCAGGAATATGAGGCTCAGTTGGTCGAAACCGAAAGAAATCTCTTGCAAAGAGAGAAGTTTGTTCAGCAAATGGAACATGAGTTGATGGAAAAGGATGTGCAACGGAAATTGGAAAAAGAATTATGGATAAAGGAGGAAGAGGACCGGAAGAGAGGAGAGGAGGAACAGCAGAGGCAGAAAAATGAAGAAGAGCAGAGAAAAATGAATGAACAGGAGAGGAAAAATGAAGAAAAGCTCAGGATGAGAAAGAAAGAAGAATCCACACGAGCGAAAGAGCGATTCCAAGTCCGAATGTGGGAAAAACACAAAAATAAAGAACTTGATCAGAAAATGCTGTTTGTAGAACACAGAATGTTCGAGATTGATAACTGGAAGAAACGAGTGCAGCAGCGGGAGCGATACCTGCAGATCAGTCAAGAACAGGAGATGGAGCGACAAGGTGTTTTTGAAGTATTCATGAATGGGAAAGATGAGGAGATAAAGAAACGGCAGCTTCGTATGCACCAACAAGGAGAGGAGTTTAAAGATGGAGAGTACCGGCTGCTTAAATTGGACGAAGAGACTCGTGTTAGAGAGAGAGAGCACCGGGAAGAACAAAAACAACGTGAAATTAGATGGAAACTGAAAGAGTTCATGTTAATGGTAAGAGAACGAGAGATGAGGGATAGGAAAAATAACGTGGAGTTAAGGGAGAAGGAGGTCTTGGAAAGAGAGAACAAAGTACAAAATGCAGGAAAGCTTGATGAGAAAAACGAGGAAGAAGTGCTTGGAACGAATGATGGGCTGGAGCAGCAACAGCAGCAACAGGACAATGTCGATTTGCTGCCGACGACTGAACCGAAGCCTCAGAATGATGACGGGCTGGAGAAACGACAACTTTACAGTGTTGCCCTCCAACAACAACCGAAGCCTCACTGTGCAGACCGGTTACATCATCAGAAACAGCACGATGTACATCGACTGCCGCCCAAACGGGAGACCCACCATTCTTCTCAGTCTGAGTTTCTCAAGGATGAACGAGCGGAAATTGAAAGGCGCAAATACAACCTCGTGTTCCGTGGAGTGAAGGAGGGAAAAGGTGAACATGACAAGGAGGCTGTGGCAAAATTAATAAAAGCCATGAACCTGGAGATCGAACCTGAACGGACTTTCCGCATCGGACGCTATGTTGAGAACAGGTTCAGACCCATGAAAGTTGTTTTCAGATGCGAGTCTGATCGGAATCAGGTTCTTACGAACAATAAAAAGATACGGAATTTGAAGGATCCCTCTCTCTGGACAAGAAACATTTTCATCACTCCAGACTACACTCAGCTCCAAAGAGAAACACTCGAGATGCTGTTGAGTGATCTTGATAAAAAGAGAGAAAGTGATCCAAACGGGCGATACACCATTAAAGGAGACAAAGTCGTCCTCCTCAAGAAGCCCAAGGGTGAACCTCATTTCCGTAAATGATGACCATCCCTCCTCATCTCCGTAGATCATGACCATCCCTCCTCATCTCCGTAGATCATGACCATTCCTCCTCATCTCCGTAGATCATGACCATCCCTCCTCATCTCCGTCGGTCATGACCATCCCTCCTCATCTCCGTCGGTCATGACCATCCCTCCTCATCTCCGTAGATCATGACCATCCCTCCTCATCTCCGTAGATCATGACCATTCCTCCTCATCTCCGTAGATCATGACCATCTCTTCTCATCTCCGTAGTTCATGACCATTCCTCCTCATCTCCGTAGATCATGACCATCCCCCCTCATCTCCCATCTCACATCATACAGTCTCCTCATACTGCACACTTTAAAAGAAAGACAGAGTATATTCTGTTGAAAACAATTTCCTTCAACGCACGGTCTCTTCCAAATACCTGAGATCACATCGGAGCCATAACCGAAACCTTTTTTGAAAGTACAGACAAGGAAAGGATTTCATTCCTGATGGATATTTTACATTTAATAAGAACAAGAACCTGAACTTTGAAAGTAAAGGCACCAAAGCTGCAGAAAACCATGGTGGGGTCTTATTGTTGAGGAAAAGGAATTCATCACCGACTTCCATTGTTCATTGGCTGCCTCCTGAACGGAAACCTCACCGTGATGACGGCCAGCAACAACACGAAGCCATGTAACATGCAAGACCTTCAACAGGTGAGAACTTTTCATTACCTTTTTACAGGTTGGGTGAACTCACCGGGTGCAAACACAACCAACCACAAGATCAAAAACACAACCAACCCCAAGATTGATGAAGAAGAATATCCTTAATTGAGGAGATAATTGCAATCATACTTTTTCGTGGGAAGGCAACTTATTGACAAGGTCATCCCCATGCAGAATATAAAACAAGAACTTTAACTCCCTTCGATTGGATGAGATCACCTGATTCACCTTTTTTGGCCAGGAGCAAGACCCAGGGGCAAAAGGTCTTTCTCAACCCACACCACATACAATGTTTGTTTGCATATTCTGTGTCACCAACCTCTCTGGAGCATTTCTACAGTGGGTGTCACTTCGAATTGTGGTACACGTTCTTTTTTCTTCAGGCCATTTTGTATAGTGGGGGTCAAATCAGGTTTTCACACCAATATTAGATCAAGGTTGAGAGGTGGGTTGATTTAAACGACTGTATTTTCCAAATTATTCGCTCAAATTTGACATGATATACATGGATGGAATGAGAATGGATTATACTACATATAGATTCGAGTTGCTGTGGGTGGGGTAATATTCAGAATGTGTACAAGGAATCCAAATAATGTGGAGAGAAGCATTCTCAGTTATTCTCATGAAAATTTGACACCAAAGTATCAAAATATCTGTTGCACAAATACACAATATACCAACGACCACTGTGTCATTGACGAGGAATTCTGTTGTGGCTGAATGTCCCCTCCGAGAAGGAAGCCACTTGATGAACTCATTCCACCTTAAACGGAACATTGCTTCCATGACAAGTTTGTGAGCCCTCACCCCGCGGTTGTATGATTTGCCTTGAAGAAGAGAAGTTGTCCTGCTGTTACCATCGACCTCAGATTCAATCAGAAGATCTTCAGTGCCTGAGTTATCTTACTTTTTTCCCAGAAGAGTTAGAAAGTTCAGGGCAATATGGAATCCTCCCATGCGAATGATGGAATTTGAGAACTCATCTGGCACTCTCCACTGGATCTCTTTTGCCTTGACGTCGATGGCGAGGTGAAATGTGAGCACGACAGTCTTCTGCCCTTGGCTTGCCATCATCTGTTGTGCGGTTTTCATCACTGTATAGATTGTGCTATACTCAGTGGGAGAGCCTTCAATCATTGGACAATATCCAACAACAGTGTTACTTGAAGTAGCACAGGACACCATTGCATGGAAGCCACTCCAGCCAGATACTTTCTGTTCGCAAGGATCAACTCGATGATTCGACGGGATGCTGATATCAAATAGTTTGGTGGGGCAAAGCCGACACAATGCCCAAGCCAGATCCACCACACATGCTGATGTGTGGACAGGTTCTAAGTACTGTAACCAGTTCCCATGTGCCTTATCCACAAAATCGACAACACTTGGCTTTTGCCGTATGCGCTGAACTGTTGCATCGATTGTAGCATGATTGTGCTGTCGAGAGATCTCTTCCTCTGAGAATGGTCAGCTATCGGCGTGTGATTTGGTAATGGCCCAAATTGCCCCCGTTGATACAGAACCAGAGTTGTGGCATGGGTGGTGTGTTTCCCATCCAGCGTCTCCTCATTAATGTCATTATTGTCACCAGCCATCTGGATGAAGACAACAGAACAGATGTTCGATGGAATGACAACTCCAATTTCTTCTGTTTTAGCCAGAATCTCCTTTGCCAGTCAATAGCCTCTCTCTCATCGTAGGACGAACAGTGGCCCATTCGGTTCAGCAATGTTATCAATTCCTTTGAACCAGTTCTGTAACGAACTGCCATGGCGAGACTGGTGTGCTTCGGAGTCTTAGCTCGTGCATGTGACGAGCAATGAAGTAGATATTGCGCCACCATGATGACCTTCCTCTCCTCTGATTGATTCTTGCATTCTGCTGGAAAGATCCCAGCATTGTCACTATCATCAGCCGAAATTACCCAGCGTAAGGACCAGTATACACTGTCTGGTATAAGTGATTTCGCTGTGATGAGACTCAGATCGTCCGTGTTCAAAGGCTTGACAGGAATACCATTGCACTCAGCAATATCCCCTATGATCAGCATCGCAGTACGATACAGAAGTTTAGTGCGTTCTGTCTGATGCAAAACTTGTTCATCAGCAGAAGAATCTTCGTCTTCATGGGGCTCAAATGTTTTTTTGAAGGCTGCATTCAGAACATCTTGCAGTGATATTGAGCTTGCATACATCAGTTCTGATTGCTCTCTAATTCGGGGCTGGTGGAATACCACCTCATCGTCAAAATGCCTCATCAATCTGACCTTCAAATGTTGCTTTGTGTATCTGATGGCCTTTTCGTGGTCAACACCGTGTGTTACGAGAAGACGTTGATATTTTTCAAGAAGATTGCGCAGATCGTCTGCCTTGCCATGCTTCAAATCTGTTTTAAGGCCATCAATTAAGTCCCGGAAAGCGCTGGTGTATTGATCTTCATTTTCGCTGGCCTTAAAAGTGTGATGTTTGATGTTTGACTTACTGGTGTACTTTGAAAAGCATAATTTTGATATTTTGTGATATTTTGCTTCAGCTGCCACAAGGTCACCGTTTACTCCACAGATTATATGCAACATATCTTCATCGCCGAAAGCTTCAGCAGAATCCTCGATAGATTGACAAACTTCAAATGTGCTAACATTCAGCATTTCTGTCACTTTTTTGTGGGACCTATTCTTGCAGAACATGCACTTTGACCAGTCTACAAGACTCGACTGTGATCTGGACCGTCTCCCGAGCTGATCTGCGTCCATCGTATCCGATCCTGAAACTTCAGACGGCGACAGAGATGTCCTCTTCTCTTCGCAGTATTATCGAGATCATGTTTGCTCGTGCAGGACTTGTAGCAATTTGAATACCAGAATACATCCATGGTCTTTAGTCTCTAAATCTGGAAGCAGTCGCTCATAATACTCATCTTGCCTGCACTGCAGTGCAGAAACGAGCCTCTCTATGGAATTGCTCTGTCCTTTTCGAAGAACATCCTCTGAATCTTCTTGACAGAGTACACATTTGTCATTGTTTGTTCTCTTTCTCCGTTTTCGTGGTGGAAAACAGGAAGCATGCAAGCACTGCTGGTATCGTCATCCATGTCTCCATCAAATCTACGAAATCATACGAGGTTTAATCCCTCACAGACTGCAGTCTGGAGCACAGAAGACAAATTAGTAACAGGACAAGATGAACGTCCAGGTACTTTTGGAACTGTTCAACTTCCTGAAACGAAAAGAATTGTGATTATAACAATCAGCAAAAAGCATGACTCTTCAAAATGGAACATGTGTAAACCACAGATGATTTAGGATCCGTTCTTTGCCAACGCGGTCGAGCTACGTATATTTAACAGGCAAACTGTCTCAAGATCACAAATAATACATTTTGTACATTCATATTATGAATGTACATGTAATGAAGGCACAAAAATTATGCATTCAACAGACATTCAGCAAACAGATAAATACAAAACCACAAACACACTTTTTCGATTTGCCAGATGAATTCTACGACATGTTTGTTACGTTATGGGATTCTACATATGAATTTCGAATAATATTTCACTGACAGTAATTTATATGGATGCACCAATCTCTTCTCTTTATATCCATGCATTGTATAATAATTGGAATGAACCAGTTCAAAAGATACAACCTAGTAAAGCAACCCACCATGGATCACATTCTCCCATTGATGGAAAAAAAACTTTATTTGACCCCCACCATACAAATTGGCCTGTTGAAAAAATGCTACACCACAATTTGAAGTGACACCCACCATAAAACTGCTCAGGAGAGGTTGCCCTAACATAATATTGTTACGTCTGAGGGGGGGTATGCATTCAAAGGGTAATTAGGTTGTTTAATTAGGTATGCCATGCTGTTCGAGTTTACCAGGATCTCGATGTAATAAGTAGCAATTCAGTGGTGATAAGTTGTCTAGTAAATGTCCATTTCTTCAAGGGGGGAATGATAATTGTCACGTAATTAGATAGGGAGACGGGATAGGGTAAGTGTGTCTGCGTAAACCCTTTCAGTATTCCCTGGAGGCTTGCCGTGACATCACAGGACAGTGCTGCGGATGGCTCCGCTCCGTGATCACGATTGGCGGAGGGCCATAAAACGGCTTGATTGGAAGTGACGAGGACTCGAGGATAAAAGGTTCTGTTCGGGGAAAAGGGGGAGGAAGAAGATCGGTAAAGAAAAACCGTTTTGGTGGAGGCTGTTGTGCTGGGAGCGTGCTGTTTTGTTGCGCTGATTCGATCCTGGATTCATCGTGTCTCGTGGCCTTGCTGTGCCTCGTGCCTCACCTCGGTTGGCTCTGGGGTTCTGCTGGCTCGGAGTACGGGGTCGAACGGCGGGCGGACCTGCCTCCCTCTCCTGCTCACAACTTGGCGCCAGAACTAGCTCCCTGGCGGCTGTGAGCGGACTTGCGCCGACACCAGGAGGTCGACAGCACCACGGTGTCACCCGCCCCTCACGAGCGCAACGCCAGCTCGTCCGACGCCAATCCAGGGACTGTTGCGTCTACACCACGGGCCAGCCTGACCACCAGGACCAGCTATGTTTTGTGTGTGTGTGTGTGTGTGTGTGTGTGTGTGTGTGTGTACCTGGCGCCTTAGAGGGTTTGAGATTTGTATATCCATTGGAATTGTTTGTGTTTTCCCCACGCCCGAACCCACACGACCATCCCGTCGAATCGCCCCGGATCCCTCCTCTTGCCGAGTCTTATTATTTCTGGTTCGAGAAATAGACGTTATTAACTCAGTGAAAAGCGACTCGTGCCACCTTCCTCGTCCCGTTTGCGGTAGAGCGATTAAAACCGCCAGCTTTGGGTTATAAAAAAATAAACCGCCTCCATCGTTTCGGCTCATTCTACGTTGGCGGGACTGTTCAAGTCCCGTGGACGTCACAATATGCATTCAGACCTTGTATGTAGTGTGGGTTGAGCAAGACCTTATTTTAAGGCCGATATGGGAAATAGCTCCTTGACTATTTCATCGATTACCTGTTACATCCATACATTTCCTTCTGTGACCTTTTCTGAACAAGTTATCAAACTGATGAAGATATCAATGTATTTAATCTTTTATATTTCTGTTGTTTGTTTTTATCCAAAGACTCCTCAGAAGAGGTGCTCCTTCCTGCTCACCTGAAACCATCCCACCAGTTGGAACGTAAGTTGCTAAGATTCTTGTCTTACATCACAAATTATTCCAAACTTTGTCTAAACAACATGTTATTCCCCTGCATCATGTCCCATTTTGTCTGTGCCTCAGAAGTGTTGAGGACAAACAAATATTTTGCTGAACTCGAATCCAGAGAAGCAGCAAGCAAATCTTCCAGGTGGAAGCAGTCTGGCGTGAGTGCAAATGTATCCATATCAAAATCATGGCGTACACCTGGATGATCATTAAAATTAATTGTTTGAAAAATCCAGTGGGAGTTTGTGATGAAGAAAATAAAGATGTGAAATTGAATGTAAAAGAAAGAAGAGAATTTAACTGAGATGCAGAAAACAATTGATGGGAAATAATATTTCCAGGATTGTGTTGGAAGGTATGATAATGATGGAGATGATGATGACAATGGTGTTGAGGGATTTTGACATCCTTTTGTTGATGTGTGTGTGGAGGAAGAAGTTTCAGTGACGGCGACTGGAGAAGATGTGATGTTTGGCAGTGGATACATCATCACTCCGTCGTACAAGCTCCAGGAATGTAAGAAGAAACATCAGACTCTTCCAGACGGCTGATCCAAGATTTAAAAACATAAACATCAGTCTCCAGAAGTACAGGTACTTAAACCATCCAGAGACCTGATTTAATCACATCGTGCATGACTTCATCACTGTACGTCGTGCATGACGTCATCACTGTATGCTGTTCATCACTCTTCACCATGTGTCACTTCATAACTGCACAAACACATTTACACTCCAACATTGTCTATCACTTATTTTGTTCTCCAAGCATCCTTCAGCTGAGACCCAGTGTACGAGTTGTACTTCGATGAACCAGTGTACGAGTTGTACTTCGATGAACCAGTGTACGAGTTGTACCTCGATGAACCAGTGTACGAGTTGTACTTCGATGAACCAGTGTACGAGTTGTACCTCTGAACCAGTGTACGAGTTGTACCTCGATGAACCAGTGTACGAGTTCTACCTCGATGAACCAGTGTACGAGTTCTACCTCGATGAACCAGTGTACGAGTTGTACTTCGATGAACCAGTGTACGAGTTGTACCTCTGAACCAGTGTACGAGTTGTACCTCGATGACCCAGTGGACGAGTTCTACCTCGATGAACCAGTGTACCTCGATGACCCAGTGGACGAGTTGTACCACGATGACCCAGTGGACGAGTTGTACCTCGATGACCCAGTGGACGAGTTGTACCTCGATGACCCAGTGGATCAGTTGTACCTCAATGATCCAGTGGACGAGTTCTACCTTGATGACTCGGGAAATTCTTCCTTGATGACTTTTATGATTGTGAATTTTGTTATTTTTTTATTCCTGCGAATAAATTAACCGAAAATCTCTTCTCCTTTCAAATCATATAATGTGCAAGTCAAAGGAATGGTGTCTAAAATATTGTTATGAAAATGGCTCCGAGGGGATTACAAAACCTGTAAAAATTTCAAATGTTTGTACATTTGTTTGTTGTTCTTTCATCCACGAACTGAAGCACCCAGAGACCTCAAATTTTGGGTGTACACACGTTAGAATCTCGGTAAGGTTGTAAATGAAAGTATGTTGACCTGAAAGGTCGTTTCGGCTCCTCACCTTCATCGGGAATGGGGGGGGGGTGTTTGTCCGTCACCGAACCCGAGGTACTCCAGCCTGTTTGTAATATTTGGTGGAGATTATGCCAGCCATTTTTATGTCACATGGAAAAAAAATTGTCCAGGTGGGGTATAATCATTGTGTGGTGTCCGTTAATCAAGATATATGTAAACACTGGGAACTTCTCCAAAACTACACACAGAAACTTGACCACAATCTCCATCACCCAGGTCAGATCAGGTATGGGAGCATGCGCCAGAACAGCCTTTTGCTGCGTCCACTTTCCACCGGCACTACAGGGGCCTCCGTCAGTCCATCCCCCAGACAGATGTCTGACCCATCCCCATCACCTTGAGATGTTGATCAGCCTGCTGCAACCACGAGGCACATGGTCGACCCATTGCCCTCCTCCACTGACGAGGCTCGTTCGCTGAGAGAATCTGGTGAGCAGGATCAGTGTCAAGAAAACGAGACATGGCCATACAGCCGCAGCTGACGCTCACGGATGATGCAGGTAACAAATCTCATTTGAGCCTCTGTCAGCAACCGATCGTTGGACACAAAGTCCCACCAGCGATGGCCAAGGCCGAAGAGACCTGGTACCAAAGGAATTAAGTTTCTGTCTCAGATACCTGGTTAGAGTCCAACTCTCCCATCTGTGGAACAAGACTGGAAGCACCAAGGATCTGAAGACCTCTGCTTTCATTCTTCCACACAGGTATTGGCATTGCCACACGCCATGATCCAGTGAATCTATGACTCCCCAGGCCCGACCCAGACATCTATTGACCTCTGGCTCAGAGCCAGCAGAGACCTGACTATCACTGCCGAGGGAAGTGAATCTCTCCTTGACCTCAACATCCTCGCCACAAACAAGTACAGACAAGAAAGCAGCATCCAAGATGACATTGAAAGCCTGGATCTTTGTTTTGACCCTGGAAACCCATAATCTCAGCGGCTCTGACTCATTCAGCACCTCGAGGGCCTCCTCAAGGATATCCAGAGTCTCCGCAAAGATGACTGCATAATCTGCAAAATCAAGGTCAGAGATCTTGACATTCCCAAACGATGCAGCTTGATCTCTCAGACATCCTCCCCAGAATCCAGTCCCTGCAAGCGCTGAAAAGTGTGGAGGCAAGGAGACACCCCTGGCAAACTCCAGTAACAACTGGAAATAAGTCAGAGATGGTATCACCACATCTCACAGCACTTTTAGCACCAGAGTATTGTTCAGACATCAGATCAGTGTTTGAGCTTGTATCCAGCTTGTTACCTCCACCACTGAATGGGGATTGAGGTTATGTTTGCACCTCTGTCGCTTCGTCTGTCTGTCTGTGAGCAGGATATCTCAAAAGATTTGGAATGGATTTGGTGGACAGGATGGGTATGTGACAAAGAAGAATTGATTTGATATTGGTGAAATCTGGATACGAGAATTTTAAAAGTGATTCTTCACCATTGAGAGAGACAGGGCCAAAAACGATATATTGTTGCGGATTTGGAAAACGATCGCACTCAACATCCAGGTTCCTCCAGCTCAGTTATATCGGTAAGTATGTGTTTTATAGATAGCTCCCTTTCCCTTGTCTAATGGGTAATTAAAAGTTCATGCGCTGTGATTTATTTTTACAGTAAGGATTTTTATTGGGAAAACAAATCAACAATGATAACAGAAACGATCGTTACAACAGTTCTGCAGAGAACAAGGACAACCCTCTGCTCCGGGATTCTCCGTGGTCCGAGTGGGGGAGGGTCGAGCTGGCGGGGGCGGATAAAAGGGGAGGCAGAAGCTGGTCAGAGGAGGAGCATCTCCCAACCTGGACATCTCACCTTGCTGGAGCATTCGTCTTGCTGGAGCGCTCGTCTTGCTGGTGCGCTTGTCTTGCTGGAGCGCTCATCTTGCTCGAGCGCTCGTCTTTCTGGAGCGCTCGTCTTGCTGGAGCGCTCGTCTCAGGGAGCCTGTCTAGCCGGTCTTGGTCGACGTCGTCCTTGTCCTCCTCACCACGACCGAGAGCTCGAGCGACGCCATTCCCCGCAGGAACCGCAAGGGTCTCCCGCCGGTGTCTGGGTTCGGCTCGCCTCTCGCCGGACTGACCAGTTTGAAGACCGCACGAGGCGGACAGGTCCGTGATTGGCCTCAATAAAGACAATTTGGTCCGGTCATCTTTGGGTGTGTGTGTGCGTGTGGGCCCGTCTGCCAAGTAGTAAATCGTATAAGTGCTTTTGCTGTATATACCTTGCATACGTGCTTATTAATATTCGGTTTAGTTATGCTTCTTGCGTGCTTCCCTAGTTTCCCCTCATTATTGAAGAAATAAATCCCATTTGTTCGATGTTTCGGCTCGTTCTTGTCCGTTCCTTCATTGGCTGAGCGTGCTGCGTGTTAGAGAAATAGTAATACAGAGACAATAATGTAGAGAAATACAAAAAGCTGTTTCGGCTTCAAAGCGACATTTGGACCGACGGATCTCGGCGATTAAACCGCTCGGATCGCACACGGGTCGAGCGCATCAGGCCACTCATTCCGTGCGGGAGCCGTCGAGGGAGTGAAGACTCGGTGGATCACCAAGTGGCCTCTCGGTATTTTGAAGATTTGGCAAATAACCCTGCACCACGTGGCCGAAATATTGACGCTTCATAGTCCGAAAGGGACCCGTACTCTTTGGAGTTTTCCGAAGAAATACGATCTGAATTCCGGCCGATCGGTCGAGCCCACTCTGTAGCTCCATCCAGCGGTCGTGCTCACGGCCGACGCCCGGCCCCTCAACAATATAACATGATATCTGGAAAATTTGTGGACACATTCGGACGAAACTTCGGGGACAGATTTGGGGAATGACAAGGACGAATTGGTTAGATTTTGGTGAAGATTCAGTTCCAGATTCTGGAATTTTTAAAGTGATTCTTCACCATTGAGTGATTGGACCTAAAGCCATGTATTGCACGATATATCAAAAAGTTGCGGACCCATTCTGATGAAACTTGGTGGTTGAGTGGGAAGGTGAGGAGAACAACCTGGTATCAGTTTGTGTTTGACTCCTTTGGCTTCCTCCACCAAATTTGTTGAAAACTTGAGGTTGCACCCAGGGGTGCACAGGAGGGATTTTTGGTTTTAGGACATAAAAAAATCCATGGGTGAGGGAGGGGGTAATCAATCTGTAATTCTGGGGGATTCTTCACCATTGAGAATTTTGGTTGAGGTCCTGATGCAGATCCGGCCGATCGATGGGGTACAAAACATTAACTGTTCAGCTTCGTTTCAGCGAATTTGATGTAACTTCACCACAACACCCTTCACTGTGAATGTATCAAAGTTCATGGCATTAATAAAAAAATCGGGTCTCAGGGGGTCCACAGGGGTTGTCCTACAAAATAGGTATTTGCTTTCTTATTTGAAACTACACACACAATGCTGATGAAACTTGACCACAACCTTCATCACCCGTGACGTACCAGTTTGTTCGCGGCATTAAAAACAATCCACAGGTATTTACTTTGTTTTCCGTTTCATGTTTTGTGGGTCATCCTCGCCGACCAGTAGTTCCCTGGTTATCTTATCCAGGTGATACCAGGTGATTGCCCAGGGGTATTGCCCTGATGTTTTTCATAGGGCTGTGAATTTCAAGCGGTATTTGTAAATAAAACACCATTTGGGTGTCAAGTTGGACGAATAACCAAAATTAAAACAAAAAACATTTGTTTCAAATTTTTTTTATCAAATCTTCGTCACAAATCTTCAACCACAGAACACAAAGGGTGAAAAACAAAAACCCGCTTTCGATTCCCACCAACCCGTTTTTTGTCACCTTCAACTTGCCATGTATGGATTTGTTTAAATTCACAATGTCATTATTATTCTGTGTTTGTACGAACAAGTGTTTGTTTTGGAAAACTTTATTTCGCACTAAGTGTCATTAAAATTTAATCTCGAGGGGAGGGAGGGGGGTATAGACCCCTTTTTCCCCCGAGGACCCACAACACCATCAGTCCACCTCTGGTTGGAAGCCCCCTGGAGCTCGATGACGATCCTCAACAGAACCCTCGGAACAAAACTTTGAAATCAACAAAACTTCACACCTTGGTCCATGACTCGTGATCGTCCGGACAGAAAGGGAGGAGGGGACTCCGAGACCTGGGAGGACTCCGTCCTACTCTATGGAACTCACATATGGAGATAACAACCAACAACACACACACGCTGACACACACACACACACACACACACATACAAACATTCACACACACACGCACATACACACAGACACACATACACATACACACATTCACACAAACATACACACACACAAACACACACACTGACACACACACACACACATACAAACATTCACACACACACATGCACATACACACAGACACACATACACATACACACATTCACACAAACATACACACACGGACACACACACACAAACACACACACTGACACACACACACACATAAACTTACACACACATACAAATACACACACACATACACACACATACATACACACACATACACACACACACATACAAATACACACGCACATACACACACATACACACATACATACACACACACACACACACACACAAACAAACACACACACACGGACACACACACACACACACACACATAAACAAACACACACACGGACACACACACACTGACACACACACACACTGACACACACACACACACACACAAACAAACAAACAAACACACACACAAACAAACAAACACACACACACACACAGACACGAACACACACTGACACACACACACACACACACACATACACATACACACACACACACACACAGACACACATACAAACACACATTCACACAAACATATACACACACACACACACAAACATATACACACACACAGACACACAAACCTGCACACACACACACACACACACACACACAAACATATACACACACATACACACAAAGCTGCACACACACACACACACACACACACACACACACACACACACACACACACACACACACACACACACACACACACACACACACACACACACATATATACACACACACACACACACACACAAACACACACACACACACATATATACACAAACATACACACACACACAAACACACACACACAAACATACACACACATACCATACACACACACACACACACACACACACACGTACACACACACACACACACACGTACACACACACACACGTACACGTACACACACACACACATACACACACACACACGTACACACACACACATGCACACACACACGTACACAACACATACACACACACACGTACACACACACATACACACACACACGTACACACATACACACACATACACACACACGTACACAACACATACACACACACACGTACACGTACACACACACACACACACACACACACACACACACACACACACACACACACGTACACGTACACAAACACACACGTACACACACACACACACACACACACGTACACGTACACACACGCACACACGTACACGTACACGCACACACACGTACACGCACGTACACACACACACGTACACACACGTACACACACACACACACGTACACACACACACGTACACACACACACACGTACACACACACACACACACACACACACACACGTCAGTTCCCAGCGATTTTGTCCGAATCAAGGCAGAAATCAAGAAAATGACCAAATACCAAGATCTCAGTGATGAAGTGAAAATATTCTCGAAGTTGAAGATTCAAAATTGTCCCTGTGATCACTGGAGTAACTAGGATGAAGAAGAAGAACCTCACGGAGTATTAATTAATAAACAGAGGTTTTTTCGACGTGTGGTGATTCATTAATTTTTCTCTTCTCATAAATTAATTAATTATTTTATATTTTGCTCATGTTTGTCATGAAGCAATCACGTGACTAATATTAGCCAATCAGTTTCTTCCTTCCACAGGGCCAATCAAGACGAACGATGCTGCAAGACCAGGGGGAACACGAGAGATCATCACGACTTGTTCCAACCTGACGATCCTTTCCTGATGAGTATTTTCACATCTCCATCCACGAGTCGCTCAACACGTCAATATTTAATAAGTAATTTAGTTTAACATAACCAGAACTATTGAACGAAGTGGATTTGGTTTGTTTGGTTAAACCAGGACGAAAACGAACGACTCTCCTCCCCTCACCATCTCGGACGCCATTTTTTTTTGTTTTTTTTGTATCCCTTGTCGAGGCTCGTGGAGAGCGAACACACAACGTACATCAAGGGGGGTGCATGATATAAGGGGGGCGGGAGTGGGAGGGACAAAACAGTGGGGACAGACACAGGAGATCTGTGGAAGGGAGAGGGATGGGATGGGGAACATGGGGAGTAGAAGATGGACATTACAGGGACTTTCAGGAAGGAAAGCAGGGAATTTGAAGGAAGTGGGCTTGGGTGGATTATCGGGGGTAGAAAAGATCGAGGATTTGAATGGGGGAAGATAAGAGGTGGTGGTGAACGGCTGTTTTGAAACCCTGGAGGGAAGAATGGGATTGAATAGAGTGAGGGAGTTTATTCCAAAGGCGGAAAAAAGAGGAATGAAAGTGAAGATGAGCAGTGATTCGTGATTTTGGTAGTTTTACCAGAAGGGGGTTGTTGGCGGACCTTGAGCGCCCTGTGGAAATGTGGTGGGGACAAATCGCAGAGAGAGCAGGTGGGGCGAGGCTGGAGAGGAGACGGTAGAAGACAGAAAGACCACCGACCAACCTGCGGTGAGAGAGTGAGAGGCCCAAAGACTCAGCCTCATTGCGGGAGATGCCGATGATCCTAAATGCCCTGGTTTCGACATCGTGAAGCCGAGAACGGTGGGAGGCAGGAGCACCAGCCCAGAGGGGAGAGCAGTACTCCATCAGGCTACGGACAAAAGCTTTGTCAGTGGTCAGGAGCTCAGGTGGGGCGAGGAAGGACTTTGCACGACGGAGGATTCCCAGTCGGCGACTGGCTTTAGAGGCGAGGTTGGAAATGTGATTTTCCCAGGAAAGGTCATGGCAGATAGTGAGACCCAGAAGCTTGAAAGAAAAGACTTCTTCCAGAGGATTGTTGAGAAAGTGGATGGGGGGGGTTTCTAAACGGTCCTTTCGAAGAGACAGTGACAGTGTGAGATTTGTCTAGATTGAAAGACATGTTCCACGTGTTGGACCAGTTTGTGATTTTATCCAGATCAGCAGTGAGCGAAGAAGCTGCTGCTTGCCGGTCTGAGGGATGACATTGTACGGCAGAGGGTGGAGGCGTCGGCAAAGAGATATGGAGGATTTTCCAGAGAGTCGGAGAGATCATTGATGAAAACCAGAAAAAGAACAGGGCCCAGAACGCGACCTTGAGGAACTCCAGCCTGGACAGGAAGAGGGGATGAAAGAACTCCATTTAGGGCCACACGTTGACTGTGACTGGAGAGGAAGTCTGTGAGGCATGTGTAGAGATGCGCTTGGATACCATGAGAAAAGAGTTTGGTGAGTAGGGCAGGGTGCCAGACTGTGTCAAAAGCACGTGATATGTCCAGGGATACGGCTCAGATTTCCTGTCTGGCATTGAGGACCTCCATCCATTGATGGGAGAACAGAAGTAGCATATCCAGGGTAGAGTGACCTCGTCTGAAACCAAATTGATGATTGTAAATCAAGCCATTGCAGAAGAGGAAGGATTTCATGTCTGAAGCGGTGATGGATTCCATAACCTTGCTGATGATTGGGAGAAGGCTGATTGGTCTGCAGTTGTAGGGATCTGTTTTTGCACCTTTTTATGCAGGGCAGTGATGTTTGCAGATTTCCAAGCAGATGGCAGATGACCTTGAGCAAATGAGGAGGTGAATAGAACAGAGAGAGGGTGAGCAAGAGCAGAAGAGCAGGCTTTGAGGACACGTGGGCTGATGCCGTCTGGACCGGTTGCAGAGTCCAGGGACAGTTGGGTGCGACTGGGTTAGGTGGGTTGAGAAAGTGATGGGTTTTTGACACAAGATTTAGCTGCAAACACCGAGTTTAGGCATTCAGCTTTTTCACGTGCGGTATCAGCAGTGCAGCCATTTGAGGTAAGGGAGGGGATGGAGGGGGAACATGCACCAGAAACACATTTGATTAAACGCCACCAGGATTTTGAGGATGGAGAGAGGTTTGAGAGTTCAGACTTGAGATGAGAAAGATGTTGTTTGCTGGCTCTCCTGAGGGGAGATACACACTTGTTCCGAGCTTTGTGGAAGGAACTGACATTGCCCTCAGTTGGGTTTGCTTTCCATGAGGCAAAGGCAAGTTGTTTCAAGACAACTGCCTCGTCACAAGCTTCAGTAAACCAAGGGCAGGAGGAAGGGTAGGACAACTGAAGATGAGAGGGGATAAATCTGTGCATGAGGGAGAGCAAGTTTCTTTGAAAGAATTCCCAGGATGAGTTGATGTTTGAGAAAGCAGCGATAAGAGACCAGTCTATAAGTTTGATGGCTGCTTGGAGACCCTGCCAGTCGGCTTGAGTGAAATGCCAGACTCGCCGGCGGTGAAGTGGTTCTCTGATGATAGCCAGAGAGATGTCCACTTTGACAAGGACGTGGTCAGAAGAACCGATTGGAGCGGAGGAAGAGCAGCAGATATTGTCAGGGAAATTTGTCAAAATCAGATCCAGAAGAGATTGAGTACCATTGGTTGAGATCCGGGTCGGGAAGTTGACCGATTGAGTCAGTCCCAATGAGTTGCAGAAAACTTTTGCTGAGGTGCCATGACAGGTGAGAGAGGTACCCACCCCCAGCCAACTGGCATGATGGCAATTGAAGTCACCACATAAGATGAAGAGAGAGTTTGGATGAGAAGATAGAACATGGTCCATGTTTTCCGATAGTGGGTGTAGATGGAATCATCACTGTGAGGTGTAGATGGAGTCATTTACTGACGAGACAATGCTTGAGGTGATTCACTTGAGATCCTCGTTGTCGCGTTTGATTCTCGATGGACTGAATTCCATTTGAGTGTCGCTATGCTGTACCAGTCCGGCCATCGCTTAGGCCTCACTTGCAATTGCTGCACGACTGCCCTTCGTGACACTCCAACGAACGCGCGCAGTGTAGTTGTTTGTCGCCGATGTGAATCCAGTCATCCTCGATGCTGCATCTGCATTGACTGTCTGCTCTTATGTGAGGTCAACTGGAAGGCGTGCAAACTCGTTATTGGTCCTTCTAACGGAGAACGCTCCAGCGTTCAGTATGTTCCTCAATCCTGGATGCGTAATTTCTATATTCATGAGATCCAAACGGTATTTGCCCATCCATCTCGCGTAGTTCTGCCGGTTCAGGGTGAAAAACAAATCAGTCAGCTCAGTGAGTGCCATGGTGAATCGCGCAACGTCATTTTCACGGCATGCACGGTCAACGATACGGTAGAGTTCGACAAGCTTCACATACATCATCCAGAACTGAGGTGTTGGTCCCTGTTTGCCCTCAAGAGTTTGGTTCGTATATTCATCATATGCCCTATAGACATCACGAAACGTGTCGCTCTCGCATACTGTGTTGATCTCCATTAGCGAGGTGAATTTGAAGACCTTTCGATCATAAAGCACTTCATCTTTTTCTGGGTATTCAGAAAGAAACTGACGAAAGTGCAGGATCTCCATGGCGAGGGCGAAGATTTTGTAGAGGCTTTTGCACTGGTTGAAGTTGTAGCATTCGATCAGTCCTCTGATTTTCGTTTGCAGGCCAAAACGGCCTTAAAGTGGCAGCGCGGTTTCACTTTGACTAACGTCTTGTCTGCTAAAGCATCCAACAACTGTATACATGGGCCGAGCTCCAGCTGTTTGCACTGGTCAAAGGAGACGTGTCGAAAGACAAGTGGAGATTATTCTGGTCTTATCCAATTTGTTTATTTGTACGGTGATACACCGGCGAAGTTCATATAAACTTTAAGCATATGCAGGATGAGTGGAGGATTTCTCATTTTGCGAATCATCTCATTGTCAAGCTCGGCCCGGAAAATGCTTCCTGTACTGGTAGAAGTGGATCTCAAAAAAGTGAAAATTTTTAACCCTGTCCCACAAATTTATATTTTCTCATCTATAACCTAATTTATATCTTCACTTCCGGAGCGTATTCTACGTTCATTAAATGGTTGTCGAGGAAGACAACGCAATGGAACCAGGCATTTGGAATGTGGTTGTAATTTGTATTCCAGATGCTCTGTGAAGACCCTTGCGCCCTTAAGACCCTTCTTATCCATAAACCCGGGACAAAAATCGTTCTTAAGGGATGAATTTAGTTAGTGGGTGGGTTAAGCAATCTTATGAGATCAGAATGAGTGTCGGGCGCCAAATTGAGATTGAACCCTTAATGAATCCTAAATTAGCCCTTGCTTATTCATTAACCCCCAGGCACTATGGTTTCTTAAATGGTTGTAATTTGTGTTTTAGAAACTATCTCTCGACCCCTGTCATGTAAATGAATGGGCATTAGCTCAATCAAATTATTTTTCTAAGGGCTATGTGAAGACCCTTGCGCCCTGAAGACCCTTCTTATCCATAAACCCCAGACAAAAATCGTTCTTAAGTGATGAATTTAGTTGGTGGATGTGTTGAGCAATCTTATGAGGTCAGAACGGGTGTTGGACGCCAATTTGAGATTGAACTCTTCATGAACCCTTAATTATCCCTTTCTTATCCTTTAACCCCAGGGATTAAAACTTCTTAACAAATGTAATTAAAACACATCTCACACTATGTGTCCAAATACCGAAGGGGCAGTTTGGGCGCGATGTTTAGATTGGAAGGGCGAGAAGGGTCTACTTGAAGGATCAAATAATCCTTAACCCCAAGAAAGCCGCACTAAAGAAATCACTTTTTATAAATCGGATGGTCTTCACTGGTCAATGAGATTAACAAACCTTTTGGGCGCAAATTTGAGAATGAAGCTCAGCCAGTTCTCTCACGAAATGTACAGCGGCTCAACTCCGATGAATCGTTCCTTCTTCACCAACCGCTGGAGAGAATAATAATCACTCACGTGTTCATGAACCCCATGGTCGTTTTAAACGGATCATTTTGTGCTCATTTGACGAGGCCGCCATCTTTCCCCGTGCTGCCCCTCCACATGGAGTCGATCACTCTCTTCCGAACTACGTGACACTGATTTACTCATGTTCGATTACAAACATGATAATAACAAATGACAGACACGATTACATGCAAGATAACAAACATGGGGGGAAACGTCACCTTCGTCCACCTTGGGTCGTGGATGTGTTGAGAGAACGAGGTCATTGGGTGTGATTCTAATATGGAATAGGCAAAGCTGAGAAGCGAACGTTGAATTCTTCTTACATTCGCTTCTGACTTTACCTATTACCTCAACATTACCTTCACAACAACAACTACACCGCCTAGAACAGGATCTCATCTAAAAAAAAATATATTACCTCAACATTATACCTCAACATTACCTTCACAACAACGACTGCACTGCCAAGAACAGGATCTCATCTGAAAAAAAAATCTTCAACATTACCTTCACAACGACAACTGCACTGGCTCAAACAGGATCTCTTCTAAAAAAATAAATATGACCTCAACATTACCTTCACAACAACAACTCCACCGCCTAGAACTGGATCTCATCTGAAAAAATAAAAATTACCTCAACATTACCTTCACAACAACAACTCCACCGCCTAGAACTGGATCTCATCTGAAAAAATAAAAATTACCTCAACATTACCTTCACAACAACAACTACACCGCCAAGAACAGGATCTCATCTAAAAAAATAAATATTACCTCAACATTCCCTTCACAACGACAACTACACTGCCGAGAACAGGATCTCATCTAAAAAAAATATATTACCTCAACATTATACCTCAACATGACCTTCACATCAACAACTACACCAACTCGAACAGGATCTCATCTAAAAAAATAAATATTACCTCAATATTACCTTCACAATGACAACTACACCAACTAGAACAGGATCTCATCTAAAAAAAATTAATATAACCTCAACATTACCTTCACAACGACAACTACACCGCCTCGAACAGGATCTCATCTGAAAAAATATATTACCTCAACATTACCTTCACAACGACAACTACACCGCCGAGAACAGGATCTCATCTAAAAAAATATATTACCTCAACATTACCTTCACAACGATAACTACACCGCCTCGAACAGGATCTCATCTGAAAAAATATATTACCTCAACATTACCTTCACAACGACAACTACACCGCCGAGAACAGGATCTCATCTAAAAAAATATATTACCTCAACATTACCTTCACAACGATAATTACACCGCCTCGAACAGGATCTCATCTGAAAAAATAAATATGACTTCAACATTACCTTCACAACAACAACTACACCAACGAGAACAGGATCTCATCTAAAAATTAATATTACCTCAACATTACCTCAAGGGCGTGGAGGCAAAACTCTTCCTGAAGGAGGGGGTGGTTCCTCGTGTTTGTAAACCACGACCGCTGCCATATACTCTGCGGGACAAGGTCAAGGGTGAACTGGAGAGGCTGGAGGCCTGTGGAGTGATCGGGCGGGTGTTGTACTCAGATTGGGCCACCCCGGTCGTCACGGTGCTGAAACGGAATGGAGACGTCCGATTGTGCGCGGACTTCAAGTCCACGGTTAACCCGGGGCTCAGCGTGGAGCAATATCCACTGCCGTCAATCAATGAAATATATGCACGATTGGCGGGGAGTCAATACTTCACGAAGCTTGATCTGCGTGATGCATATTTTCACCTGCCAATGGATCCCGGGAGTAGCGACCTGTTGACAATCAACACGTGTCAAGGACTCTATCGATATACCTGACTCTGTTTTGGGATTTCTTCGGCCCCCGCCTTGTGGCAGAAAGCCATGGATCAGGTTTGCATTGGCCTGCCTGCTCAAACCTACCTGGACGATGTGCCTATTGCGGGGAAAACGGCGGACGAGCATCTTGCGAACATTGCCCAAGTGCTGACGAAGCTAGAAGCGTGCGGCCTGTGCTTGAACAGAGAGAAGTGCGCGTTCTTCAAGCAGCGCTTGGAATACCTCGGGCACATCATCATGCCGGAGGGGCTGTTGAAAGCCCCCCGGAAGGTGGAGGCGATTCAGCACATGCCACTGCCTCGCGACAAGACGCAGCTGCGCTCGTTCATTGGTTTGGCCCAGTATTACCAAAGGTTCGTGCACGAGCTCAGCTCACAGCTTGCGCCGTGAACGCGGTTGCTCAGGAAGGACGAACGCTGGGCCTGGGGGCCTGCACACCAGGCGGCGTTCGACCGCGTCAAGCGGCTGCTCACAAAATATAAGGTCCTCGTGCACTACAAGCCTGCTCGTCCGCTGTTCTTGGCATGCGACAGCTCTGCATATGGCATCGGGGCAGTGCTCTCCCACAGGATGGACGATGGTTCCGAGCGGCCTGTTTGTTTTGCATCCCGGACCCTGTCCGCAGCAGAGCGGGAATATGCCCAGATCGAGCGCGAGGCTCTCAGCCTCGTCTGGGGTGTGCGGAGGTTTCATCAATACCTGCTGGGGTGGCATTTCACGTTGCAGACGGATCACAAACCACTTCAATTCATCCTGAGACCCGAACGCGGGTACCGGTGGTAGCGGCCGCGCGGATACAGCGGTGGTGTCTGTTTCTTGCTGCTTTCGATTACGATATTCAGTTCCGGAGCACCGAAAAGCATGCTAACTGCGACGGGCTCTCGCGCTTGCCTTGCGCAGAGGGTCCAGCTGCGTCTGAGTCGGCCGACCGGGTTGATGTGTTCGCGCTGGGCCAGGTCCAAAGCGGGCCGATCACGGACGAACAGGTCGCAGTGGAATCGTCTCATGATCCAGTGCTCGCCCGTGTCGTCCAGGCGATTTCTATGGGGAATTGGAGCGATCTACCTTCAACACCGACATTTCAGCCTTTCGCGTCGCGCGCATCGGAGCTATCGTTGGTCTAACGCTGCGTTATGTGGGGAATGAGAGCGGTGATTCCACCGAAGTTCAGGCAGCGGTGTTTGGAAGAACTGCATGTCAGTCACCTTGGCATCGTGAAGACCAAGAGTCTTGCTCGTAGCCTGTTGTGGTGGCCGGGGTTGGACAAAGACATTGAGCGGTTGGTTAAGCGTTGCACCACGTGCCAAACAGATGCTGATAACCCGCGTCGAGCTTTGGGACAATGGCCTACCCCAGCCAGGGCCTGGCAGAGGGTCCATGTGGATTTTGCGGCGCTGGTTAATGGCAAAATGTTTTTGATTGTGATCGATGCATTCTCTAAATGGCCGGAGGTTGTAGTGATGCAGCATACATCAGCAAACATTACATTAGAAAAACTGCGGATGATCTTTGCTCATAAAGGATTACCCGAGGTTATGGTCTCGAACGGTCCGCAGTTCATCGCAGGTGTATTTGATGACTTTATGCGTCAAAATGGTATTCGACATCTAAGGTCCGCACCGTATCATCCTGCGACAAATGGGCAGGCTGAGTCGTTTGTTAAGATGTTGAAATGGGCTTTACGCAGGGGGGGAGAGGTGTTGCACCTGTGCAGACAGTGGTCAATGTCTTTTTGCTCCAATACAGGAACGCTATTCATCCTGTCACGGGCGATTCTCCTGCCATTCGTCTCTATGGACGGGCATTGCGGTCCAGACTGGATTTGCTGCAACCTGGAGGGTCGGTGAGTGGGCGGTGTCACGCCTGACGCTGCTGCACGGTTTTGATGTGGGACAGCGGGTCATGGTGCGCGATTATTTCCACGGTTCCAAATGGGTGCCGGCTGTGGTCTCTATGGTACTGGTGCCGGCGAAATGCATGGTGCGGACTGATGGTGGGGAGGTGTGGAAGCGGCACGTGGACCAAATGCATGATCGCTGTTCAGCATCACGCACCCCCCGTGCTGAGCGATGTGGGACCCCCACCTGTGATGTCGCCATGGCCAGACGTTGTATCGCCAGGGCCGGACGTGTCGACGCCCGCTGGGTGTTCACCTGATTCAGTCCTGCTCGAGGACGACGAGCAAGCTTGTCGGCCGGGGCGGTTGTTGTTGCGCATGGGGCAAGTCCAGCGAGGGTGTCACCCTCGACTGAGCCGGGAGGTGTCTGAGCCTGGGCCGTCTGGCGTCGCTGCCCGCCCGAGTCAGGAGACGGCCGCGGTACTTGGAGGATTTTGAATGTTGATTGGTTTCGTTTGGTCATGTTATATTGTCATTTCATCATTTGAATTGTCATTTTACGAGGGGAGGAGTGTGCAGTATCACGTGATTGAGTTTTCGTGTCTCATGAATCGGCCGCAAGGGGTGGCAGTGATGTCCATCCGGGAGGGCAATAAAGTGGAGTTTCTGCGACGCTCTCGATCTCCATGTTCCGCTGCGCCTCGGACACTACAATGACAACTACACCAACTAGAACAGGATCTCATCCAAAAAAATTAATATTACCTCAACATTACCTTCACAATGCCAACGACACCGCCTCAAACAGGATCTCATCTGAAAACAAAAAATCCTCAACATTACCTTCACAATGACAATTCCACTGCCTAGAACAGGATCTCATCTAAAAAAATTAATTTTACCTCAACATTACCTTCACAACAACTACACCGCCTTGAACAGGATCTCATCTAAAAAAAATTAATATTACCTCAACATTACCTTCACAACGACAACTACACCGCCTCGAACAGGATCTCATCGAAAAAAATAAATATTACCTCAACATTGCCTTCACGACAACAACGACACCGCCGAGAACAGGATCTCATCTAAAAAAATTAATAATACCTCAACATTACCTTCACGACAACAACTACACCGCCGAGAACAGGATCTCATCTAAAAAAATTAATAATACTTCAACATTACCTTCACGACAACAACTACACCGCCGAGAACAGGATCTCATCTAAAAAAATAAATATTACCTCAACATTGCCTTCACGACAACAACGACACCGCCGAGAACAAGATCTCATCTAAAAAAGATAAATATTACCTCAACATTACCGTCACAACGACAACTACACCGCCGAGAACAGGATCTCATCCAAAAAAATTAATATTACCTCAACATCACCTTCACGACAACTACACCGCCAAGATTAATATTACCTCAACATTGCCTTCACGACAACTACACCTCCTCGAACAGGATCTCATCGAAAAAAATTAATATTACCTCAACATAACCTTCACAACAACAACTACACCGCCAAGAACAGGATCACATCTAAAAAAATAATATTACCTCAACATTACCTTCACAACAACAACTACACCGCCGAGAACAGGATCTCATCTAATAAAATAAATATTACCTCAACATTGCCTTCACGACAACAACGACACCGCCGAGAACAGGATCTCATCTAATAAAATAAATACGAGAAGCGAAGGAAGAATTCTTCTTACATTCGCTTCTGACTTTACCTATAACTTGTTCACAACTGTATATGCAATTTCCGGTAACTTCGGCCTGGATTCGGGATCAGCGATCAAATAATGTAAATCACAATTAAAAATTATTTTTTGATGATGTGGGAGATATCTTTATTAAAATCAGTGGAGGAAATACACACCATGTCTGATATTTGGGTCTTTCATGTCTCCGACGATGCCTTTATCTCCCGGCATGCATCATTCCCGATGACAAAAACCGGAAGCAAAAAAGAAACCGGAAGCAAAAAAGAAACCGGAAGCAAAAAGGGTCACAGCCAACGACACGGATTCCAAATTGCCAGGGTATTGTGTTGTTGTTTCCTATTCTCTCAAGTGCACGCGTTAAGTATGAAGCTCACTGTGTTCGCAATAAAAGGTTATCTATTTATTACGTATGCACGTACAATCACAAAATGAATGTTCATTCACACAACTCCCAAAGGGATAAAACTAATAACGAGGTGAACCATTACTCAGTGTGTAAAACTCATTTATAACAAGGTTTATCATTCATAACACAAATTAAATAAACACACGTCTGTTGTACAATGTTTGTCATCAGAATCCCAACTGATCACAACGAACGTTTTAAATCCTGTTCTCATTGGTGGAAAAGATTTCAAAGATAAAGGATTCGTGTTATTCATCAATCTTGGGTCACGTGGTTTTCGCTGGAAGAGATTAATCAGAACAAAAAATATATAATTTTATCTCGGTTGATAAATCGATGTGACGAGGGAAAGGGGGCGTGGCCACAGTCCATTGTGACGTCACAATGAGATTTCCAACAATAGGGAACTCTGAAGACAGAGCGGTATCGTTAAATCTTCAGTTCGTGGATAGCCGTGCACCAGCCATGTTGTTTCCCATCGCGCTGTTCGTGCTCACCATCCTCGGAAGTGAAGCGTCCCGTCCATCACAGCAGGTAAGGGGGGATTGTGAGAAATAACAATGTACAGTATTGTACTCGGGGAAGGTACACAACACGATGGGAGTTACTTTCTTTGTAGTTTGGTAAATCAGGTCCTTATGGAGGATTTGAAATGGTGGGTTGGTGTGTGTGTGAGGGGTGTGTGAGTGAGGGGTTGCTCCTTTAACGAGTTGGACCGTTCAGAGCATAATAGGCCGGGGGCCAGTGGGACCCACTTTGCACCCCCCCCCCATGCGACAATTTTTCCCTGATACCACAGTGTTCATATATATCCCAAGTGTCAGAAAAAAGATGTTCCCAGAAAAATAACTCATTTGCACTCTGCTTTATTAAGCCGTTTCCATGTTTACATGTAATTAAGCTCTCCAAACATTATTCCACATCTCTGACAACAAAGGAAACATGTTCACTTTACCCCTTCACCCTCCAATCATATGTGTAGATTCCTCATTTACAAATTTCCATGCACCAGAAGTTGAGATATTTACGAAAATGAGAATTTCCATCATAGCGGATCCTAATTAGCATATCAATGCATTGAAAATTTTTTCCACTACTTTTACTCAAACAGAAAATAGTTATGTTTCCCTTAAACACCAACAGACATCATAAGTCACAGTTATGTATTATATCAGGCCCAGGTAATTAATTCTATTGATTAATCTGATTTCGCATGATTTTCGAATCGATTCATTGTGTTTTGTATTTTATGCTAATTAGCCCACTTTAAAAAATTCAAAAATTTTAATATATTTTTGCCAACCTGGCTTGTATCTGGAAACACTTAAATAATGGTTTTTTGACAAAAAAGTGACTCGTGTGGAAATTACAAGGAAAGAAAATGGAAATTCTTGCATTTTGGTGGGAATTATTGTCTTGAAGTCAAATTTCATTAATATCCTCATGAGCTAATTAGCATAACCAAAATATATTTTAATATGTGTAATAAGCTTTTATTTGACACCAATTTTGTGATTTTATGTTTACATTTGACAGAGATATTGACATTTTGCCGATCTTTGTGAGATTCGTCTATTTTTGATTGGTTGCCATGGAAACAGCTTAATAAAGCAGAGTGCAAATGAGTTATTTTTCTGGGAACATCCTTTTTCTGATACTTGGGATATATATGAACACTGTGGTATGAGTGAATAATTGTCACGGGGGGGTGGGGGTAGGGGTGGGGGGTGCAAGGTGGGTCCCACTGGCCCGCGGCCTATCATGGGTTGTTCCGTCGAACACCGATCGAAGTTTGAGTTTAAGTTCAATTCACCAAGTGATTGGTGACAGTAAACACCACGTGATAGAAAAGGGAACATCATGTGAATGCACAGATTTACATCCATGGAGCCGACTTTACTTTTTATCACATCACAAGTAAATTAATCATCTTGAAACGTCGATAATGTAACATTGTTTATATCATTTAATTTTTTTTAATTTCCCCAAAACAAGGCTGAAAACTCCTCCAGGTGTTTGGGTTGTTCAGGTGAAATCGCAAGGATGTGATGAGGAATAAGAGAGTTTATCTTTGTTTGGAAACTTGATCAAAATGTTGGTTTACACAGAGAAACAGTGTATTTCGATCTCTGATTCCGACACTGATTCCACCATCATAAGCAACTCTGAAGGTTCTCGATGTGTTGGAAACTGATCAGTGGGATTTGGAATAAACTATTGAGAGATAAAATTAGTGATGGAAACGATTTGGGGGAATTGTGGAGCCGAATCGTTTCGATCCTGATGTGAGTGAATGAGACGAAGATGGAGACGATGGAGGTGTTGGTGAGGATGGAAACACCGGCCGGTCACATGTTCACTCCACATTGATGGTTTTGTTTTTCAGTTGAGGATTTAGAAGGGATTTTGTATTCATTGTTAAATCAGTTTATTGTGTTACTACAGCGGAAACACGGCATGGACACGGCACAGGAACGGACACAGCATGGCACGGCAAGGACACTGCACAGGCACGGACGCTGCATGGACTCCGTTGACAAAATGGCTGACGACTGCTTTGTCCCTCCTTCACAGGCTGACCAGGTGTCCTGTAAACAACAGGATCATCCCATTTTAAACTTTCTTGCAACAACATTTGTGTCTGAGGTCGTGCCGAGTCATATCCAACTGTCGTATCCGTGTCCGTGCTGTGTCGATGTCCCACCCCATTGGAGGGGGTGGGGCGGGGGGAGTGGTGCTCGGGGAGATGTGGGATGTGGTGGGTATTGTGGGGGTGATAGTTGGTGGGCGATTGTAAGGGGATGGTGGAGAGAAGGGGGGTGTTTGGGTTGTTGGTAGGTAGAGTGGGGGCGATGGTTGATGGAGGGTTGTGGGGGACATTGTAGGGGGAGTGATCATCTGTGTACATGTGTTGGTCGCTGGGTGGAGATGGTGTTCGGGTTTTGAGCAACGGCTGCTTTCTTCCGCCTTATCGTGGAGATGGCGTCCTCTCTCATTTGTGGTGGATAACCAGAACGTTTCTCCATCTCTGTTGATTCATAACAGTTTTCTTTCACATTTTCTGAGCACAAAAGTGAACATTTTTAGGTCCGATCCACACTTGGGTATTTCGGACAAACCTCGTCCAATTTCTGGCAAACTTTGGTGTTTCCACCATTGGTGGAGCATGAAACGATCTCAGTTTATATTACATACTGTGCAAGCACCAAGGACTCATCGACTCGGCATTTTTGTGAAAAATATAAAATTATTTGCCGTTTGAGTGAAATTGTACCACGATGTAACCCGTATTCAATGTGAAACGGATCTCACGGTGTAATTCCGTGTGTGACGTCACGGCTCAGTTTGAAGATGGAGATTTCGACTTTTATTGCAAAAGTACCTGCTTTATAAATCACAAATCGGAAAAAGACACATCACATCTATTTTGTGGATTATCAAAGCATAGATAATTGAGGCAAGGCGTTCTGAGCGTTGAAAAGCAATGTGAACGAGGGAAAGGGGGCGTGGCTACAGTCCATTGTGACGTCACAATGCGAATTCCAACAATAGGGAACTCTAATACAGAGCGGTGTCGTTAAATCTTCAGCTCGTGGATAGCCGTGCACCAGCCATGTTGTTTCCCATCGCGCTGTTCGTGCTCACCATCCTCGGAAATGAAGCGTCCCGTCCATCACAACAGGTAAGGGGGGATTGTGAGAAATAACAACATATTGTACTCGGGGAAGGTACACAACACCATGGGAGTCCCTTTCTTTGTAGTTTTTGTAAATGAGGCGTGCACGGAGGATTTAAAATGGGGTTTGGTGTGTGAGTGAGGGGTGTGTGTGAGGGTGTACATGTGTGTGTGTTCAAGCGTAGCATATTCTCTCTGCTGACTCTCCTACTCCCACCCCCCCCCGGTGGCTATCTTCATATGTGTCTGGCCAACGGTTATGTACGTGCGTAATTTATGCTCCACAGCACGTGTGCTTTCCCTTCCTCATCTCACCCTGCCTTCCCTTCCCCTCACCCTCCTCTCCCTCCCTCCTTGTTCCCCCTCCACCCACCGCTCTCCCCCTATTTTTAGTCCTCCTCATTGTATTCCCATCAGCGAAGGGACAGGTGGTATTTTCCAATGGAATATTAAATAATGGTCCCAGAATGATTTACCTCCGTGCCCTTGGAATCTCCTCTCTCATCATCACACAGTTCAACAGTTTGTTAAACAGCTGAACCTCATTCACCAAGGCAGGTTTATACTTCCACTGCCATCACATCAGGTCCCACTGATTTGCCATTTTTTAATTCCTCTTAAGTCGGCTATCTTACCAAACGGTACTTTAAAAAAAAGAAATCAAAGATTTCAGGAGCAACCTTTGAAAAAGGAATCAGCCATTGAGTGTTTGTAACACAGTTGAAATCCCTGATGTAATCTTCCTTGTCTGCCCTTAAAATTGTTGTTGCGACTCCTTTTGCAACGTTTAAATCGTCGTTGCGACTATTGTTACGGTTCTAGGAACCGTGCGCATACAACATGCAGGTGTCCCAAGTCAGTTATGCCGTGATGATGTGTTGAGGAACAAGAGAGTTTATCTTTGGTAAGAAACTGCAGGTTAACTTTCCCCCCACCAAGCAAACTTGGAATTTGTCCCTTCAGAGCAAGTGTTCCTTCCTGTTCGTGTCGATGGAGGAATAGTCACGGCATTACTTCCCAAATTCCCAAATTATTTCCCAAATCCTTGTGCAAACATCGTACAAACGATAAACTCTCGAACATTCCAGAATCCATTGTTTGTATTCTAAAAAATTCAAGATCATGTTGTTGTTTTCTCATGAACTTTTGGGACTTGTAAAATAATTGTAAAAACATTCAGTTTAATTTAAAATGAAAATAAACATTCTTCCTACCCCCACCCTTGTTCTAGTCTCCATATAGGTTATCGAGAATAATGCTGCATGAGGATGGAGGGATGTCTGTGGTTCAGGATTGCCACGTCACGCTATTGTGCAATTTCCTTCCTTTTGTTTTATGTTTTAATCAGCATTTGATCCATCACGTTGGTTCAACAAGAAGGGGAGCCCCAAAAGAAAGCTCTGCATTCACTGGTAAAGAACACAAGTGACTTATTCATCAATATTTATCAAGTCTTCATCCATCGAGGGAACAAAGACTCACTCTGATATTTGAAGATGCTTATGTTGTGTACGATGTTATGTTGGATTATAAGGACTTTGAATGTAAGTTTTTTGCTCAATATGGAACATGTTGTTTTATTACATTGGAGATGACAAGGTGTCCAAAATCCATTGGTGACATTGTTTTTCATCCGAATATTTAAATGGGGCCATCTTGGATTTTCGCATTATTAATGGCCACACTATGTTCCACCAAATTTCTTCATAACCTCGGGCTGTGAATATCGATATGAAGTCTGTTTTGAGCACATGTGGCAATACCCACATTTATCATGCACAAGAAGTTAAAACACACAATTTTAATTTTCTTGATGTTATGGATGGTAGACTATCATTCTGGATTTCAAAAATGGCTGTGATGAACAAACCCACTTTTGCTCTTTTTTTTAATCAAAGTTAAACTGAAGGGTGTAAAAACCTCATTAATGGTCATTTACAGGTGGGGTATAACTTCGGTTAGCCTTTCACTTTGGTAAACCGTTTGTAATTATAGTTGTGTATTCAGTAACCTGTGTGTCAAAAAACCTGGGAAAGTTTCAGAAAGTCTGCCTTGGAATTTGCATGAAAAATCTGCACTTCTGCAGTCCAGCAATGTCGATACACTGCCCTCTTGCCATCAACGTGGACTTGAAGAACACTGAAGAACTCGGTCTGTGGCAATAAATACAACACTCACTGGACGCTGGATGATTGGTTCCTGTTTTCAATTGATTTGGCTTTTTACAACATGGACGCCTGAATGTACTTTTCCCAGTTTTTTGTGCAAAGGGTTTTTACGTGTGGTGGTTCAAAATGTCTACGAGACTGTCAATCCCCAGAACACAGCACGTCCCCAAGCCTAACTTTCCAGGCATCATATCAACTGCTGTTAACAATATCTTGGAATGTATTCTGCCATGTTACGAGGAATTGGCCCTTCCAGTGAGTTTTTTCATGTACTTTTTGAGTTTTCCTCACCTTTGGTTGGTTGACAAAATACACATTTTGATTGGACAGAAACACTGTACTGCTCAAACGAGTCTGCTTTTTAGATTCTAGTATAACTGGGTTGTCCTTGCTTTGTCAGTAAAGTTGTGTATATGCTTATGAAGGAACAGCATGTTTGCTCTCTTCTTCTTTCATCTCCATCCAGGTGACTCAGTTTTTTTATGTCAATCTGTGTCAAGAAGCTTTCTTAGCTTGAAGCTGGTTTGCTGTAATTCCAGCAGCTCTTTGTCCAACTCACCACAAATTCTGGATTGTCATAATCTGCACTCTTTCTGGACACACTTTAGAAAAGTTTCAAATGCTGATTCCTTGAACTGTTCTGCATTGAGTATGAACAAGCTTTTCACAACTACCTCTCTGGCAATGCAAGCAGAGTTTAGTAAATATGTTGTTGATTTGGTGAACGGGGAGCTCTTTGGGAGATCCTATATCATCTCTTTGGGAGATGTTTTTACCATCATCTCATGAAACATGAGAAGTTGATGATTATTCAAGTGAAAAGAACAATGAGATTTTTGTTTTTGTAATAACAATCTGGCTGAAATAATGAAGGATAAACCAGACATGGATAGATTCCGCATGATGATTTCCTTTCTGTTCAGATTGATTTTATTATTAAATGTGTGTATACAGTGCATTTCCCAATTCACCCAAATGGTCGTTGCTCTTATTGTCCTCCATATTTTGTTACAATTTTAACAAACAGTTTCCTCAAAGCTCTTTATATTTACTGAGTGACAGTTTTTCTCTTGGCAGCTCTTTCTATGATAATTTGATCCACAGTGAATATTCTAAAAAGTCCATTTTCACCTTGATCTTCTGTCTATGATGTACAAGTGAAGTAATTTAATTTTTTTATATATCCAGTACCTGATGATATTGTTACAGTTGTAGTAACCATACGCATACAACATACAGGTGTCCCAATCAGTTATGCCGTTAAGTATATGTGTCGACAGAATCCCTCCTTGTGTGTAGTGGGATCGAAGGGGTGCGTTGCGTATGTTTCTTTTTTCAGTTGGGGTAATAAATCTTTGTATCCCATCCTCTATTGCGATCCATGGTACCCGAGTGCTTGAAGCCTTCTCGGTTCGCTGGCACAACTTGCACCACGATCCACCTGTTGTCCCTGGAGTCTCGTTTTTCCGAGACAGAGATCTTCCACTGTCGCAGTTCATAGTCGGTTTCAGCCAAACGCCTCCCACTTCTCTTTCTTTAGCAGCGAGTCCACACGCGTGCAGAGTGGGGCGGGCCTCGCCGGTGCCTGGCTGAGGCCCTGCCTCCAGAAATGGCATGGACCCATGGGAGCCCCCGTCAACAATCAGGGGCGGGACAGTGACGTCAGCTGGGGTTTTGACCAAGAACCCACTGGAAGG
>NW_028222117.1:5000-20000 GCF_056783735.1 Eptatretus burgeri
GAGCGGACGGTTGCCGAAGCCCGGTTGGTCCAGATGTCCCCTTACGGCGGCACAACGGCCTGCTAGTTTTCCAACACGCAGCACGCGAAGCCAATGGAGGAAATGACACAAACGAGCTGAAACATTTCACAAATGGGGATATTTATTAAACAACAGGTGGGGAAGGAGGGAAGCACGTAAGGGCAGAGTTATCCGAATATAGAAGGCACGTATGTACAGCACGCACTTATACAATTTCCTACTTATTGGACTGGCGCCACAAACACACACTCACACACCCAAAATAATCGGACCTCGAGGTCTTTAATCGGACCTCCAGCCCGGAGGACAGTCAAGCTGGAGGTGAGAGTCTGTTTGACCTTTCCGCCTCGTGCGGTTTGCAATGACCGGGTCCTCGGGGCAGGACTGGACCCCCAGCACGATCCTCACGAGCGGGCTCCAGGCGAACGAAAATCGGCAGGGCGAAGGCGGGCAGGAGAAGTCCCTCAGTGCACCGACCGCTCCGCGCGCAGACGCTTTGCACTCGACCATCTTGCACTGAACCACCTCTTACGCGCAGATCGTTTCTTCTTACCAGAACCCCCCGCGCGCGGACCGCACCCATAATTACTGCATCCTCTTCAGAGGGGGGGGGAGGTTCGCCTCCTCGCGACCCTCCCTCTCTCCCTGGCCGGTTTTGGCGCGCAAATCGCTCGTCGTCTCTCTCACTGGCCAAAACAAGCGCCAATTCCATCAATTGGCCTGGGGGCGTGGTGACGTCACGCGGACCCCTTTCCTCCTGTCGCAGGGCCCGATTGGCTGAGTGGCGGTCACCCCACCCGTAGCACGCCGATTGGTCGAGGGCCGCAACGAGGCCCCTCCTTGAACTCCGCCTTCTTCCAAAGGACCGCCCTCCAACAGGGAGTTGAGCAACATGGTTCTGCGTGGGCTCCGCCCACCAAACCGCCAGAGGAACTGTATTCTGCGAGGGCTCCGCCTACGGACGTGCTGACACGCACGCAGACAATGGCGTCGGTCAGAGCGAGGTGAAGGTGATGCTGGCGTTGTTATGAGGGGTGTAAAAATAAAAGAAAACCCTGACTATCAAAGTAACTCACAGCGCAAGTACATTTATTCACCCATTAAACGTGGGACGGGGATCCTAACAAAATACACATACTTACCGAAATAACTGAGCGATAGGACCTGTATGTCTGTGTGCTCATGGCTTCCAAATTCGCAACAATACCACATGGCCATCGTCCATCGACACGTTTGCCTTTTGCAGGAGTAGTTGCGGACCATCTGGTCCATAGCGTCGACATGCCCCCTTTTGTGTCATTGTAGTATGTGATAATCTCAGGTTTGCTTTTTCTGCTCCCTTCCACCACTACTTCGTCATGGTGCATTGTGCTCAAGAGTATGACAGCCATTGTTTTGGGGGGTGGGGGTGGTACGTACATAGGTCACCTTCGTCATGTTTCCTTTAAATCCAAATTCAGTACTGTGAAGCTCACTTTCTTTGTTCGGCTTCATCAGCACAGGAATATCGGGCTTATTTTGGCAGAGCGTCCCCACAAGTGTCAGTCCCTTTGAAAGCAGCTCTTCAGCAAGAGGTACGCTGGGAAATAAATTGTCCATGGTGACAAACTCAAGTCCTTGAAGCCCAGTGTTCCTCACTTGACTTCACAATTGATGGACAACTTTTGCTCCCAGATTTCTCTGGCCTTCATCTCAAGGTAGCTGTTCTTCCAATGTTACACATTCATGGGGAACAAACCTCCTTCGGCAGTTCTCAAGGAAAAGGTCCCAGAAAAAGCAAAAGGCCACCACGTGTTCCGTTTGCAGCTGGAATTCTCTCGTTCTCTTGTCATCAGACCTCATAACCCAGCGGATTTCTTCAAACCTCTTGATGGGCATTGTAGCTTCATAGAACGAATTTGAAAGCTGATTCCCAAAGAGTTCACGCAACGGTACATCCCAGCTTTTTTCGTACCCCACGAAGAGTGAAAGGCCCCAAAAAGGCAGAAGCTCGTTTTTTTGAGATTGCGGTGAACGTCTGTTTTTTGTGTGTTGCCCCCACCGTTCTGCGTCCTTCAAGGTTGAAGCTCTTCAGAATCTCTTGGAGAATGTTGTTTGTACCAAAGAGATCCCATGGATCTTTCGGTGACATTGTGGTACGTCCAGGTGTAGGACCTGGTCGGGTACTCGTTATGTCGTCGCGTTTTCCCTTGAGGTGCAGAGATTCCACTCCAGTACATCCCATTCCGACTGGTTCGAACGGTTCTTTCGATGTCGTCCCAGGCTTCCTCTTCGAACACGTCACTGGCCCCATTTGTACTCGATGCCATCAACTCAAGTCCTTGAAGAGCTGATACCGTTTGCAAACATTGCGGCCGAGGACGCATGGTACTCGCACCCGGTTGCTAATTCGGGTCTGAATGAGGTTCTGAACACTCTGATTCATCGTTGATGCTGGGATCACGTGATATTTGCATCATAATTAGCAAACTTGTAAATCGATGTGAAATGCAAAGAAAATGTTCGGCTTTGTCAAAATAACCGAAGCACTGATCCAATTTCAAAGATGGTGAAATAAACGAGAAGTTGAGAAAGACTCAGGAAGCACGTGACATAACGAGGAGAAACAAGACGGAGTTTGCAAAACGATGTTAGTACATCACCGATGACTCACGAGATAGCTTTGCGTGTTACAAAAGACTAATTGTCCACTAATTACATTCATGGCAATGCTAAATATAGCCCGGGTCTCGCAGACCCATCTCATGCACATCCAGGGTCGTGTTTTTTTCAACATTTATTTCTCTGAAATATGGACGAGAAAAAAAAAATTCGGCTGATATTTGTCACCACGTTTTATGACCACTCCTGGAAAGTCCTGCAAATAAACATTTATATAACAAAGTTATAGCAAAACAAAAATCATGCCGGGTCTCTGAGACCCATGTCATGCATCCTATCATCAGCTTGGCAGTCTACAGCCACATGTAGCCAGATCCTCTGATCTCTTTTGGTGCTGAAAGATGTCACGTTGAAGCACGAGTCCTATCTTCTGCCGTTGCTTTGGAAATGACTTGCATTTGGCGTATCGACCGTCAACGATGTACGAAGAGGTGCAGGAGGAGCATTCATTTGGGCCAGCTGAACCTTGCTGCCACTGTTGCAGCATATCTCTGGAGCTTCTCCTTTCCATTTCATCGCATCACGGTGGCTGCCAGTCACTGACATTGAGCCAGTCGCAACTACTGGATCAGAAGCATAATACAAGGCTGGATTGTGGGAGAATACAGGTTGTCTTTTTCCCTCCAGAGCTGGTTCCTGAATGCAGACATTCTTGTTACGTTTGCCTCTCTCATCCTCTTTCCTGCTCTTGAGGAGTTTCAGCTGCTCTGGATGCCACCATTCCTGTTGCATTTTCCTCTCGTCTTCTTTCTTGCTCTTCAGGAGTTGAGGTTGCCTCTCTTATCTTATTTTCCTCTCTTATTCTTTCTTGCTGTTAAGTTTATTGTCGTTTGTACCTAAGTTATCGGAGCATTCAAGTCGGTTTATGCAAATAAAATAATTATCTTTGGCATGGTTGTGCGGAAGCACAACAACAACCTCGCCGGGTCGCCTGCCCTGCATCTGACGGGCGAAAGTAAATTATGACCTCGGACAAATTTCAAATGTCTCGGTTTTTTAATCTCTGCTTTAAGAGAATGACGCGTAGCCATTTAGGCGGTGTATAAGTTTACAGACCGCTGTCTCGATCTTCACAAGGCCGGAACACCGATTGGCTCAAAATCCTTTCAGCCGTCGCTTTGGTAGTTTTACAATGAAGGGAACACACAAAGGGAGTGCATCGCGATTGTGAAGAAGACGGCGAAGAGGTGTCTTTGCCTTCACATTGCAACGAGCACTAACATGGCGATTGTAAGATTGAAATGTGTCTCTTCATGTCACCTCACCACCCGAACACCTCAACCACACATAACACTCTCTTCTCTTCTTTGTTTATCTTCTTCAAAGCAAAAGGGGAAATTGTTACATCGTCGTTACATATTTCTTCATTACCTCATTGAAATAGCAGAACATTTAGCTCTTCATGCCATTAACACGATTCACGGAAAGCCCGATCCAAACAGGAAGTGGATGTCCGACAGCTTGTGGTTCATGGTGGTCGGTTGTTTGCTTTCCATGTCATTTGTCGATATGATGATGAATTAATTATATTCTTTGTGAAGCATCGAAAATATGCATCGAAGTTACAGCTCTGTGTAGAGTCTCGACCATCTGGAGAGGACAATTTCGTTCCGATTGGACATATCTTCGTCAAGTTATTGTGAAAATGTGAAAATGTCAAAAATGCGGTCATGACCTTAAAATTAGGTCAAGTTCAAATAAAATTATGTCAACCCGGCATACTTTTTATGCCATGATTGATGCAAAGTTTAATTCCGAAAGTCGCAACCGGCTCCGAGATACAGCTCTGAAATTTCGGAAATTATGAATGCAGGAAGAAAAAAATTAAATTTCTACATGGTGGTTTAGTAGTCCAAGGGGTCGAAAAACTCTGTGGTGCTCATGCATCTCGTACGTGCTCATGGAGGTGTCTAATGTATAGTCTTGTGCCATTGCAAAGTCCTTTGGTAATGTCTAGGTTGCGTAATAGCATGATTAGTGCTCCTGGTTTTCAAATGAGGCGATGCGGTGGCGTGCCGGTTGGGGTGATAGCGTGAAGGAATTCCATGGGGGTAGTTGTTGACTTCATTTTCATCATGTGAGATGGCCTTGTCTGGACTGGTGTAGGTTTTTGGCAGACCTGGGAGTTTTTTATGACTGTCATTCAGCATCAATGTTGTCTCATTGAGTGGTGTTAAAATCAGTGTTGGACAGTGCCTGAGGATCGGTTACATTTGTGAACACAGCATCCACTATACTATGTTGTCTTGTTCGGTGACGATGTTGCACTGGGGTGGGATTTCGATGGATGATGGTGGTGCATTGGTCAGCTGACTGTAGAATTCGCAGTTGCCTAATCGTGGGAGCCATTGTGCGTAGTGTTGTTGATTTTCATGTGTCCTCATATTTTTTGTCAGCTTCACAATCTTGAAATGTGGCCAGAGTGCGGAATGTTTGAGGCAGTTTTCAATAATGACAGTTTGTGATTGTTTTGGGACAACAGGTAACACTTGGCGAAAGTCTCCTCCCATGAGGAATACTTTTCCTCCGAATGGGGCATTTATGCCAGTGATGTCTTGTAACATTCTGTCGATTGCTTGGAGAGCATTTGCTGGGACCATGGAGGCTTCATCAACAATGAAGAGAGAGACTGATCGGAGGTAATGAGCATGCTTTGATGCTGGAGAAATGTTGCAGGTGCTGGTGTCGAGGACTGGCACAGGAAGTTTGAAGAGATTGTGGACAGTTCTTCCTCCAGAGAGAAGTGTGGCGGCAATTCCTGTCCATGCAGATGATGCAACTTGGATGGATTTACTCTGGCAACAGGTGATGAGTGTGTTATACACTGTTGTTTTGCCACTCCCGCCTGTACCATCTAAGAAGTAACATTGACTGGATGGTGTGTGGTGTCGAGAAAGTGAATCCAGATCTTGTAGCACTTGGTCAACTCAGGTGCGTTGGTCTTCGTTGAGGTGCATTAACTGTGTTTGGGCTTTTTCAGTTTCTGCTGCAATATCGATGTCTTCTGAGGGGAGATGTTCAATGTTGAGTGGGTTAACATCTGGTAGTCCTAATGCTGATAAACTTGTACCATTTTGTTGCAGAGTCCTGTTGATGTTTTGAAGGGCTGATTGTGTCGTGAAGTGGGTGGAATATTGGCGATGGGTGTAATCTTCAATCATGGCATTCTTGTGTTTTTCCCAAAGTTGCTGGGGGTTGGTTGGGTCACAATATATGTAAATGGTGGTGAAAAGGGATTGCAGCTGTTGCGGCATTTGGAGGAGAGTTGCTTCAGAAAGAGCTTTATCCCATTCGGTGTCGTTAATCAGGAAGTGTCAACGTATACATGCTTCTTTGAATGTGTCAGAGACTTTGCTGTTAACTGTTCGCAGGTCTTCAAATGAGGTTGGGCCAGGCACGTGGAGCAGGAGGAGATGGAGACATTTGCGTTCCATGTCTTTGGGGCTGACGGAATACATGCGGCCTAGTGGTTTCAGCGCCTCGTTGTCTTGGTCGCCATTCTTGTGTGGATTTGTTGAAGACGTAGTGGTTTGGCAATTGATGAAAGCAGAGGTTAGTGGGTTGCTGTATGTTGAGTTTGAAGAATGCTGTTAGCATTGTGTTACCTTGTTGGTGGAGGCTTCTGCTGCAGCAATGTGGTTTCCCAGGGTGAAGTGAACTGGTTGTTGGCTGGGTCGATGGAGGGCGAGCCTGATGATGGGATGAGATTGGTGGTGCATTTTGTATTCAGCCATTCTCCAATAAGCCTCTGGTGCGCTGATGTATCTGGCATCAATGAAGGTGGCAACTTCGTCGTGATGGAGCTGATTAGTTTCTGTGACCTGGATGTTGGCACAGTCGTGGCTTTTGTAAACATACTTAAATAAGTATTTTACACTCTTGATTGTAGTGCAGGCCTCGAGGTTGATATGGGCTTGGTATTTCTAGGATAGGTCGGGGATGTATGGTAAAATTTCGTTGTCAATGTTCCAATGGAGAATGGATCGACCTGCAGTGGGAATCGTCGGGCAAGGAACTGCACCATGTGTGCTGCAGCATGTCCTGTACTGGAATTTGGTTGAACATTTTGCAGGTGGACTTGTCCTGATGTATCATTATCAGCATTCTGCGACAGACGATAGCGGGTCATGTCTGTTGCACGGACTGCCAACCTGCTTCCCCGCTCTTCCTCCGTTTCTTGGTGTTGCTGATCATGTATACTTTGGAGATTGGCTCTTTGTTGTGAAGGGGTCCTTGCCCCTCTGATGGTCCTTCAACGTCGAGGCATGGCGCATCAATGCTGTAGGGGGAGGAACGGACAGTGTCAAGAGATGGGTGGGTATTGTGTTGGTGGACCATTTGCTACCAGCAGAATTCATAGTCAGGTAATTTGATTTGTGATGGGGAAAGAAGTCTGCTGGTCAGAATATGTGACCACCACAGCAAATTCAGTCGTGTGGCATACATCATCAATTTGTATAAAAAGAAAGGGGTAGAAATTGTAGTTGCCGATTGGCTTGGCAACGAGGAGGTATACTATTCTGAGATGGCATCTGAAAAGTGAATTATATGTACATTACATTTCCTTAAAAATGGGGTAGAAATTGAAGTAGCCAAGGTATTAAACTCTCCAATTAACTGTCTTTGGTAGAAATGTTTGTTATAGGCAAAACAGGTGTTTCATTGAGTTTCAGTTTGTGGTGTCTGGGATAAGGGGTAAAATTTCCTTAATGTGTGGTTTTGTCACTGTGTTCAGGCTGGCAGTATAATGTACGATGTCGTGTTTATTTCAGTGCTTCCTCATGCTTTGGAGATTCTTGGAATAGAATAAACAGGTGAAAGTGAACTCTTGCTCTGTGTATAGTTTTGCTGGAGTGGATGGAACCTCACCTTGAACTTAGGTGTGAATCAATGAAGTGCAGAAGTGGGTACTGTTTATGTTATGGAGCTGAAAAATAAGGGAAATTATTAGATGTCAATGCATACTGTTATATGGCATGGGTTTGGCAATATTGGTCAATAATGCCGACGCGTAGTTCCAGTCAATGAACCGAAAATGCTGGTCCATTCCAGTCGAGTCGAGTTGTACTGCACTGTATCTATCTATAATTCCAGCAATGTGTGTGTGTGTGTGTGTGTGTGTGTGTGTGTGTGTGTGTGTGTGTGTGTGTGTGTGTGTGTGAGTGTGACCGCTGTTTCTCGACAACCACTGGTCTGATCTAATTGAAACTTGCCAGGTATATTGCTGGGGACCTGAGTATGTGCCTTTTCAAGGTTTGATATTAATCGGACAAATGCTTCCCAAGTTATGGCCATTTATTTACCAACCAATGACAGGACACGTTGCTGTGTCGGCGTGGCCGATGGGGAAGAGATCCTCAGCCGTGTTCCCCATTACGGGTTACAACGTACGGACTTGCGGATAGTGATGACTTACTGTATTGTAATAATTTCTCGATTTCTTATGCGCATTTATAGATAAACACAATGCCTTAATCCAGTCGTCGTTTACGAGAGCGAAGGAACGGCCTGTGTGGTTGCTTGAAATTTGTTTTTTTTTTAGTTTTTTTCTTTTTTCTCTTCTCTTTGTGTTTTTCCTTGCGATGACATTGCGAAAAGGCAAAATACGTTGGCGCTAATTGAATAATTGGCCATTAAAACTAAATTGCAAATAATCGTAACTGCGATATGCGAACTTCCGGGCCTCGCACGTACGGCTACGCACGTACGGGCACGCGAGAGCGAAGGAACGGCCTGTGTGTTTGTTGTATCTGGCTCGCAGTTTGAAAGTTTTTTTTTTTTTGGTTTGCACGTACGGCCACACACGTAAGGGCATGTACTCGTTTTTCAAAGCAAGGAAAGTAGGCCTACTTTGAAGATGAAGATGCGTGGCTCGATCCATACAAAATGCACATGGCACCATAATGTTTCGATCCTCACGCTTGTTTGGTGTTGGCATGACATAATACATATGATATAGGCCTAGCTCTAGACTGAACAGTAGCAATGCATCTATGAATGGCACTTTTTGGCGCACATCCGACGATCGAACACCGCTTGGACGCTTTAATTTGAAGATCACACACGCAAGACACAACACAGGTAACGACGGCGGTTGATATTGACAATTAATGTAATGAACGGCAGTTGTTTGGGTGCATCCGACAATCGAACACCTCTTTGTTGGTGGATGACCAACACCTGTCGACGACAGGCGTAATGACGTCAGCGAATGACCGATGATGTCATGACGGAATTACGCGTCTCAGCGGTGACGTCACATGTCGCCATGCAAACGAATGTAAAAATTAGAAATTCGCCCAAAATTCCCAAACCTGTCTGTCTGGCGCGATCTCACATAGCCAATGCTGTACATTAGACCACAGACCACCACATGCCGAAAGTGGCGACAATCCGTCCTGCAGTTTCGGAGGAGAAACGTCAAATTACGCACAGACGTGAACAGAAATAATATGTCGGATTTATTTTACATTTAATTATTATTTATTTGTTTATTTCAAAGTTAATTTATTTTTAATAAGTTGTACACATTTTAGATATGTCCTTTGAACACTAGAATATAAATAAAGGATAATATTGTTGCAGGGCCGGGTATCGGCCACGAGCATGACCGCGAGATGGAGCTGCAAGTCGTCCCGACCGATCGCCCGGAATGTATAGGCCGTCCCCCGGATAACTCCCGAGCCGACGGGGCCTCTATCAGACCGAACTCACCAATAGATGGATCACGTGGGGTAGGGTCGATTGCCAATTTCAATCTACCTAAATACCCACGTGATCCAAACTACCGGAGAAATTCACCCTCGGCCGACTTTATCCGAATCGAGTCGCTATCGCCGACTCGGATCCGGCGTAACCGAGCGGAATTCCCAAAGTCAGGCCGGACCAAATGAACAATTTCCGACACTATTCCTCAAACACGCGTCATGTCGAACCAATGAAAGAAACACAAAATGAGCTGATACATTTAACAATTGGGGTATTTATTCAACAATAATGGGGGGAATTAGGGGAGTACGCAAGAGGATGATCGTGATTTGCAAAGTAGGAGGTTGTGTTTCAGCCGGTTAATGCATGAAATGGTCGCAGTGCTGTGGACAGACTTCTCGGTAGATTGTTGAAAACAGAATCAATTGGTATGTAGCGCCGTTTATTTGATGTTGTACCTGATGTCATCCAAAGATGTTCACATTGTGCACGTGGGAAGTGGGAAACCAAAAGCAGGAGAACACATCTGTGTCCCTTGATGACACAACAACTGATTTATATTGGTTGTGCACAGCATGTAACACCAGCCTGGTGTCAGCTTCTTCATGTATGGATCTCAACAGATTCAAATCAGTTGTCCCTTTTGCTGACCTGACCTCAAGTTCCTCCCTTAATTCTCCAGCAACTACAATTTCTTTGTCCTTTGGTGCCTGTGAACACAGTTTTGCAGACAAGAAATTTGCGAGATCAGCTTTATTGTCATCCAGTGAGAGAAATTGGTTCCATTTTTTTGGAAGAGGCACATCATAACCCTCAATAAGTCGTCTAATCGGTGGAGTGGCTTCGCTGCGGCATCTTATGATATTACCTTTGATTGTCTCCTTTCTATAACCGTCAAAGACAACATCGATCCGTTGATATTGTTGCGAATTCGCGCCCGCCGGCGTGCGAGCGGCCACGTAACTCGAATTGCGGAACGTCGCCCACCGGACGGACAATTCTGTCATGACCCTCTCGGACTAACGCCGGGAGCTAGTCACGGGTGGGCCTTTTTGGCCTCACCACGATCGTGCCAATCGGCCCCCCGCGTGGGATAGGGTTGTTCGCCAAATTCGACCTACCTAAGTACCCACGCGGAGGGTAGACCGGGCGATCGCACCTCGCCGCAGGTCGACTCCGGACGGGCCACTTAAGCGACCTGTTCCGTACTATCGGGATAACCGAGCAGTGTTATCGTCGGCCTCGACGGTTCCGATTAATTATCGGGCGTATTAAGTCCACTACCAACCCTTTACGTGAAGCAAGATGGAGATTCAATTAAAGAAAAGACGAAGCGAAACGGGAAAACAGTTCAACATAATGCACATTTATTCCGCGGCACACGGAAAGCACACATATACAATTACAACAATTATGCACCAAAAGCAGATGCCACAAAAGAAACACAACAATGCAGATCTACTACTGACTACGCGTGCACACGGCAACACTTACACAGTTTTACTTTACAGACGGCGCCGACAACACATTTACTCAAAAGCAAAAGAAAAGGGCCACCCTCAAAGACAAGGGGACAGACGGGGCCTGTGGGCCGCGAGACCGGGTGGATCCTACCCGTGACTTCTGATGAGCCGCAAATGTGGCGGCGCGGCGGTGCCCCGACTCCGCGCTCCTTCGTGGGTTTTGTTGGCACTGCTTGGAGTGGGGTGGGAACGGGGCCCCCCTTTTCGCACTATCTCAGCGCGGGGGGGAATTGTTTATGCTCTGGGGAAAGAGGATAGCTGGCTTGCTTGGGTCCCGCGACAAGCGACTCCACTGCGAGCTTGTCCCCGACCGCCGTCTTCCTTGCCTCGGACCCGAGCTATCTGGTCCCCTCCGCAATTCTCCTCAGCCGACTGCAGCAAATCACCTCGACCGCGCTCCAGGCTTCCTCTCTCTGCAGCTCCCCGACAGACTCCGAACCCCGACAGACTCCGACCTCCGACAGACTGACTCTCCTCCAGACCCAACTTGACTCTTCTCAAACTCGCCTTGACTCTTCTCAAACTCGCCTTGACTCTTCTCAAAACTGACTGCCTCCAACTCCCTAAATTCGCCCCGCGCTCGGCGTTTTATACTCCGGCAGGAGAAACCATATGCAAATTTCTGGATCAGAACGAGCAGGGGGTGGAGCCACGCTCGCCCATTGGACGGAGAAAAAGGGGCGTGGGTCTTTCCTGATCCTCGAATTTGCATATCCCGATTCTACTCCAACGCGCCTGGAGGCAGGGCCAAACCGCCCCGTGCTTGCTGATTGGACGGATCAGAAGTGGGCATGTATCATTCCTGATCCGACTTCTCCTCGGAAAGGCCACACTTTGCACCCGCGGCTCGGCGCGCGTCCCGCACGAGGCCAGGACAGCCTGACGCTCGGTGCCCACAAGCGGTGCGGGAATGGCTGCAGAAGGAGAGGCGAAGGTGGTGGAGGGTTTAAAGTGGTGGTCCATGGCCATGGCGACGTTTGGAATGGCGGTGATGCGATGTTTGCGGGAGCGAGTTGTGAAGGTAAAGGTCGTGGCTGTTGGCGTTGTTGTTGTTGTGAAGCGGCGTTGCGGTTGGTGGTTGTTGTGTGATGGCGGTTGAGACGTGGTTGGTTCAAAATAAAGATAGAACAGAAAAACGGCTATCTCAAAGGGTCGCAGCCCGAATGAATCACATTTATTCCCTCTAAACAACGGGTTTGGGGCTAACTACACATGTACTTACAGAGATATCTCACTACGGGACCTGAATGGTGGTTTGCGAATTTCCTCAACCGCAACAATATTTAGCACCTGCTTTCAACACTGTGCTCATGTATGTGTCAGCCAGATCTTCAAAGGTCTGTGCAATGTTAGGCTTCCCCAGAGCGACCACCAGTGCTTGTCCATCAATGAAAAGGCAAGATGATGTTTGATGAAGTTCAGTAGCTTCTGGACAGTTTATGCCTTCTGTTATCACATCTGCCAGAACTGACTTGTTCCCAGTGCGGAGTGTACCATTCAAATGTTCTGCAGCATACTTCCTGACTTTGAAGTTAACGTCAAATGAGGCAGCCTTATGAAGGCTGTCACGTCCAGCAGGATTGTTGCAGAAGATGCACAGATCTGGTCATTGATTATCTGAACAGGATCTTCTTGTTTTCACAGGACTTTACTCTTGTGATTCCACAGTTTTTCTCTTGTGTGCTCTCTGAAACTTTTCATTACTAACTTTATTTCTGCACGACTTATGCCATGCAGCACTATTTTTCTGTAAACGTCTGTGCATATTAGGGTGGTCCTTATTCCTCAACTTCGGATTCTCTAAGCTCCAACCCCCGGGATTCATTGGAATAGTCGAGAAAACTCTCCTGGTGAACTTTTTTTTCCAATCGGACAACATCTACCCCTCCCTCATTGGCCTTGAAGTTTCACCCTGAGGAATAAAAACAACAATCCTTGAAAAAATTTTTTTGTGCCATTTATTCCCAAAATGTTAGCTTATAACACACAACATACAGTATTTTATAAATGGTTACCTCATTACACAGTTAAATGTATTCAACGATAACAAAAAATCTTAAGCAAAATGTCCCACAAGGCTCCTAGGCCCGTCCGACTTAGTGCTCCTGCTCCTGCTGGGCCGCCACACCAGCAGCCACGGTCTTCTTTCTGGAGTCCGGGAACTCCGCGCGATGACGAGAGACAACTTGGAGGAGAAATTGCAGTTGCTCATCATCCTGAGTTAGCATTCTATTCGGTTGTATTCCTGGATGAGGGCAAATCCTCGCTCCAGTTTGTCATTGATGACCGCTATCCCCTGCACGAAGGCCGCCGCTGTCCAGAAGTCTTCCCGCTGCAGCCAGGTTGCGGGATCGGCGTCGAGGAAGCCGTCTTCCAGGCGCAGCTTCTGGAAGAACCGTCGCGTGTTGGTTGATGCCATGTCTTGCAGTTGGAGTCCTGAGACGTCTTGGCTGGGCAGCTTTGGACGCTTCGCTGGAGATTCAACTCCCACCGTGGTGTGAAGTGAGGTGAGTATTTGCCTCTTCTCCTCCAGCGTGACCAGGGGGTTAAAGAGCGCCAGAGCGACAAGCTCCTCCGAGAGGTACCACAGGTGCCCTTGCAGCTTGGTCAGAGCTGCCTTGCACACGTCCCGTTGACGTCCATGTAGGTCGTCAAATCCTTCAGCAGTTGCAGGTCGTGTCGAGGGGCAGCTGCGGCCTCCGGAGCCAGTGTCCAGGCTTTCGCGTACAGGCGACTGACGAAGACGGCGATTTCCTGCAGGCCCTTGTCTTCCCTCGCTGTGAGCTTGAATTGGCTCCGGGAACATCCACACCTTCAGTGCGTAGATGGCTTTGGACATCCACCTTGCGTGGTGCATGGGTCCGGGGGCTAGGAACCTTACTCCTCGTGGGGGGACCTGGCCGAGGAAGATCACAGTCAACTCCAGCAGCTCCCGGTAGTCGTCCCAAAGGCCCTTGTGGTTGATGAGGGTGCTCTGGAACCAGTCCTTGTCCACATGGTCCAGCAGAGGACGCACATGGGGGTGGGATTCACCGGACTCGAACTGACTCTGGTCGATGAACTTCCAGTGACCTTGGAAGCGCTTGAACATGATCACTGTTGGACCTGACATGGGGCCGATGACCGTCGTGAAAGCCGCAGCGAGGAGCAGCTCAAGGACATGATGGCGGCACGCGAAGTATAGGAGATCTTTCTTGAGCTGCTGTTCGATCAGGACACAAGCCCCGTTCTTCAGGCCAGTGTTGGAGGATGTCTTGTCAAACGACATCCACCGATGCGCTCAGTAAAGTCCCAGTCTTCGAGTGCCCCGACAACTGCTTTGGCCATCTCAGAGCCCGTTCCGTTTGGCAGCTTGGGGATGTTGAGGAGCTGCACCGTTCCATTGCCTGAGACCAGAATGGGAAGTCGATCGACAGTCTCCTTGGTTGCAAGGTCTTGCATCAATTTCCCATCCCAATGAACAATGAGCGTGTCGCCCCCCCACCCGGTAGCTCCTCCTTGAGTGCCACACGAGCATCCGTCCGGTGTTTCCGCCGATGCTGCCAGATTGAGCTGCGGTTGATGTTCATCTCGGAGACGTCATGGCCGAACGAGTGGGCTGCCGCTGACAGGACATAGACTGCTCCCCGGTCAGTAATCTTGGCCCTGTCCAGAGCCGCTGCCACACTTGGCATGATCACGTTTGTCATAGCCCTCCTGGGGCGCTTTGGAGGTCTCGCTTCTCCGTCTCCGCTCCCCTCCTAACTGGTCTCATCTGCAGAGGTGGACGACGATTCCAATTCCACTTGGATCACGGACGTGCTGGCTTCATCCTCCGCGCGCTGCCTCTGTCGCTCCTGCTCCTCACGGCGTTGAGCGGCGCGGGCCTCCATGGCAGCCAACCGTGTGTCGACAGATCCCAGCTTTCCATGGCGACCGGGTTCGCGCTGAGCTTGCAGAAATGCCTTATCCTCCTCATTCGTGAGGACGTCCAGGGTATTGGCGGTGGCGACATCGAAGAGATTCTTTGTCCGCTTCTTGAAAGCTTCCTAACGCACCGCTTGAGAACCAGCTCGCCCCTTGTTCCGCTTGACGTTTCCAAACTCCT